>NW_028276807.1:0-186450 GCF_052056855.1 Sturnus vulgaris
TCGGAGCTTCGCAAGGCCGAAGACCCGGAGGGAAGTATCGCACACGGAAATGTGCCGGGACAGAGACGTGTTCTACGTTGTCCCTCTCGTCATGCAGTTTGTGCCTCTGCTGCTTCTGCTGTTAGGAATCGCTCCTTGAAAGACGAGCGAGAGCGTCCTTCCGGGTGCATTGCACTGAGTCGAGTGCTCGCTCGGGACTTTGCTCTCGGGGCCAAGGCAAGAGGGCGTGCTTGCCCGCAGAACTGAGAACACGCTGTTGGGCAGAGCTGCAACTGACCGCCGGAGTTCAGCTGTCGCCGGACGGCAGAAGGCGAAGAACGAAGCCGCTTGCGAGCGGCGCAGTGCAGCGAAGAGCTCTCCGAATTCGCCGCTAGCTCCACGGTCCTTCTGAGCTGCGAGTAGCAGCGCTCGCAGAACACGGAGCTTCGCAAGGCCCGAAGACCCGGAGGGAAGTTTCGCACACGAAAATGTGCCGGGACAGAGACGTGTTCTACGTTGTCCCTTCTCGTCATGCAGTTTGTGCCTCTGCTGCTTCTGCTGTTAGGAATCGCTCCTTGAAAGGCGAGCGAGAGCGTCCTTCCGGGTGCATTGCACTGAGTCGAGTGCTCGCTCGGGACTTTGCTCTCGGGGCCAAGGCAAGAGGGCGTGCTTGCCCGCAGAACTGAGAACACGCTGTTGGGCAGAGCTGCAACTGACCGCCGGAGTTCAGCTGTCGCCGGACGGCAGAAGGCGAAGAACGAAGCCGCTTGCGAGCGGCGCAGTGCAGCGAAGAGCTCTCCGAATTCGCCGCTAGCTCCACGGTCCTTCTGAGCTGCGAGTAGCAGCGCTCGCAGAACACGGAGCTTCGCAAGGCCCGAAGACCCGGAGGGAAGTTTCGCACACGAAAATGTGCCGGGACAGAGACGTGTTCTACGTTGTCCCTTCTCGTCATGCAGTTTGTGCCTCTGCTGCTTCTGCTGTTAGGAATCGCTCCTTGAAAGGCGAGCGAGAGCGTCCTTCCGGGTGCATTGCACTGAGTCGAGTGCTCGCTCGGGACTTTGCTCTCGGGGCCAAGGCAAGAGGGCGTGCTTGCCCGCAGAACTGAGAACACGCTGTTGGGCAGAGCTGCAACTGACCGCCGGAGTTCAGCTGTCGCCGGACGGCAGAAGGCGAAGAACGAAGCCGCTTGCGAGCGGCGCAGTGCAGCGAAGAGCTCTCCGAATTCGCCGCTAGCTCCACGGTCCTTCTGAGCTGCGAGTAGCAGCGCTCGCAGTACACGGAGCTTCGCAAGGCCCGAAGACCCGGAGGGAAGTATCGCACACGAAAATGTGCCGGGACAGAGACGTGTTCTACGTTGTCCCTTCTCGTCATGCAGTTTGTGCCTCTGCTGCTTCTGCTGTTAGGAATCGCTCCTTGAAAGGCGAGCGAGAGCGTCCTTCCGGGTGCATTGCACTGAGTCGAGTGCTCGCTCGGGACTTTGCTCTCGGGGCCAAGGCAAGAGGGCGTGCTTGCCCGCAGAACTGAGAACACGCTGTTGGGCAGAGCTGCAACTGACCGCCGGAGTTCAGCTGTCGCCGGACGGCAGAAGGCGAAGAACGAAGCCGCTTGCGAGCGGCGCAGTGCAGCGAAGAGCTCTCCGAATTCGCCGCTAGCTCCACGGTCCTTCTGAGCTGCGAGTAGCAGCGCTCGCAGTACACGGAGCTTCGCAAGGCCCGAAGACCCGGAGGGAAGTTTCGCACACGAAAATGTGCCGGGACAGAGACGTGTTCTACGTTGTCCCTTCTCGTCATGCAGTTTGTGCCTCTGCTGCTTCTGCTGTTAGGAATCGCTCCTTGAAAGGCGAGCGAGAGCGTCCTTCCGGGTGCATTGCACTGAGTCGAGTGCTCGCTCGGGACTTTGCTCTCGGGGCCAAGGCAAGAGGGCGTGCTTGCCCGCAGAACTGAGAACACGCTGTTGGGCAGAGCTGCAACTGACCGCCGGAGTTCAGCTGTCGCCGGACGGCAGAAGGCGTAGAACGAAGCCGCTTGCGAGCGGCGCAGTGCAGCGAAGAGCTCTCCGAATTCGCCGCTAGCTCCACGGTCCTTCTGAGCTGCGAGTAGCAGCGCTCGCAGTACACGGAGCTTCGCAAGGCCCGAAGACCCGGAGGGAAGTATCGCACACGAAAATGTGCCGGGACAGAGACGTGTTCTACGTTGTCCCTTCTCGTCATGCAGTTTGTGCCTCTGCTGCTTCTGCTGTTAGGAATCGCTCCTTGAAAGGCGAGCGAGAGCGTCCTTCCGGGTGCATTGCACTGAGTCGAGTGCTCGCTCGGGACTTTGCTCTCGGGGCCAAGGCAAGAGGGCGTGCTTGCCCGCAGAACTGAGAACACGCTGTTGGGCAGAGCTGCAACTGACCGCCGGAGTTCAGCTCTCGCCGGACGGCAGAAGGCGAAGAACGAAGCCGCTTGCGAGCGGCGCAGTGCAGCGAAGAGCTCTCCGAATTCGCCGCTAGCTCCACGGTCCTTCTGAGCTGCGAGTAGCAGCGCTCGCAGTACACGGAGCTTCGCAAGGCCCGAAGACCCGGAGGGAAGTATCGCACACGGAAATGTGCCGGGACAGAGACGTGTTCTACGTTGTCCCTTCTCGTCATGCAGTTTGTGCCTCTGCTGCTTCTGCTGTTAGGAATCGCTCCTTGAAAGACGAGCGAGAGCGTCCTTCCGGGTGCATTGCACTGAGTCGAGTGCTCGCTCGGGACTTTGCTCTCGGGGCCAAGGCAAGAGGGCGTGCTTGCCCGCAGAACTGAGAACACGCTGTTGGGCAGAGCTGCAACTGACCGCCGGAGTTCAGCTGTCGCCGGACGGCAGAAGGCGAAGAACGAAGCCGCTTGCGAGCGGCGCAGTGCAGCGAAGAGCTCTCCGAATTCGCCGCTAGCTCCACGGTCCTTCTGAGCTGCGAGTAGCAGCGCTCGCAGTACACGGAGCTTCGCAAGGCCCGAAGACCCGGAGGGAAGTATCGCACACGGAAATGTGCCGGGACAGAGACGTGTTCTACGTTGTCCCTTCTCGTCATGCAGTTTGTGCCTCTGCTGCTTCTGCTGTTAGGAATCGCTCCTTGAAAGACGAGCGAGAGCGTCCTTCCGGGTGCATTGCACTGAGTCGAGTGCTCGCTCGGGACTTTGCTCTCGGGGCCAAGGCAAGAGGGCGTGCTTGCCCGCAGAACTGAGAACACGCTGTTGGGCAGAGCTGCAACTGACCGCCGGAGTTCAGCTCTCGCCGGACGGCAGAAGGCGAAGAACGAAGCCGCTTGCGAGCGGCGCAGTGCAGCGAAGAGCTCTCCGAATTCGCCGCTAGCTCCACGGTCCTTCTGAGCTGCGAGTAGCAGCGCTCGCAGTACACGGAGCTTCGCAAGGCCCGAAGACCCGGAGGGAAGTATCGCACACGGAAATGTGCCGGGACAGAGACGTGTTCTACGTTGTCCCTTCTCGTCATGCAGTTTGTGCCTCTGCTGCTTCTGCTGTTAGGAATCGCTCCTTGAAAGACGAGCGAGAGCGTCCTTCCGGGTGCATTGCACTGAGTCGAGTGCTCGCTCGGGACTTTGCTCTCGGGGCCAAGGCAAGAGGGCGTGCTTGCCCGCAGAACTGAGAACACGCTGTTGGGCAGAGCTGCAACTGACCG
The DNA here is from genome assembly GCF_052056855.1 of Sturnus vulgaris. Classification (NCBI taxonomy): domain Eukaryota; kingdom Metazoa; phylum Chordata; class Aves; order Passeriformes; family Sturnidae; genus Sturnus; species Sturnus vulgaris. Next base: position 3,632 of record NW_028276807.1, read on the forward strand.
CCGGAGTTCAGCTGTCGCCGGACGGCAGAAGGCGAAGAACGAAGCCGCTTGCGAGCGGCGCAGTGCAGCGAAGAGCTCTCCGAATTCGCCGCTAGCTCCACGGTCCTTCTGAGCTGCGAGTAGCAGCGCTCGCAGTACACGGAGCTTCGCAAGGCCCGAAGACCCGGAGGGAAGTATCGCACACGGAAATGTGCCGGGACAGAGACGTGTTCTACGTTGTCCCTTCTCGTCATGCAGTTTGTGCCTCTGCTGCTTCTGCTGTTAGGAATCGCTCCTTGAAAGACGAGCGAGAGCGTCCTTCCGGGTGCATTGCACTGAGTCGAGTGCTCGCTCGGGACTTTGCTCTCGGGGCCAAGGCAAGAGGGCGTGCTTGCCCGCAGAACTGAGAACACGCTGTTGGGCAGAGCTGCAACTGACCGCCGGAGTTCAGCTGTCGCCGGACGGCAGAAGGCGAAGAACGAAGCCGCTTGCGAGCGGCGCAGTGCAGCGAAGAGCTCTCCGAATTCGCCGCTAGCTCCACGGTCCTTCTCAGCTGCGAGTAGCAGCGCTCGCAGTACACGGAGCTTCGCAAGGCTCCGAAGACCCGGAGGGAAGTATCGCACACGGAAATGTGCCGGGACAGAGACGTGTTCTACGTTGTCCCTTCTCGTCATGCAGTTTGTGCCTCTGCTGCTTCTGCTGTTAGGAATCGCTCCTTGAAAGGACGAGCGAGAGCGTCCTTCCGGGTGCATTGCACTGAGTCGAGTGCTCGCTCGGGACTTTGCTCTCGGGGCCAAGGCAAGAGGGCGTGCTTGCCCGCAGAACTGAGAACACGCTGTTGGGCAGAGCTGCAACTGACCGCCGGAGTTCAGCTGTCGCCGGACGGCAGAAGGCGAAGAACGAAGCCGCTTGCGAGCGGCGCAGTGCAGCGAAGAGCTCTCCGAATTCGCCGCTAGCTCCACGGTCCTTCTCAGCTGCGAGTAGCAGCGCTCGCAGTACACGGGGCTTCGCAAGGCCCGAAGACCCGGAGGGAAGTATCGCACACGAAAATGTGCCGGGACAGAGACGTGTTCTACGTTGTCCCTTCTCGTCATGCAGTTTGTGCCTCTGCTGCTTCTGCTGTTAGGAATCGCTCCTTGAAAGGCGAGCGAGAGCGTCCTTCCGGGTGCATTGCACTGAGTCGAGTGCTCGCTCGGGACTTTGCTCTCGGGGCCAAGGCAAGAGGGCGTGCTTGCCCGCAGAACTGAGAACACGCTGTTGGGCAGAGCTGCAACTGACCGCCGGAGTTCAGCTGTCGCCGGACGGCAGAAGGCGAAGAACGAAGCCGCTTGCGAGCGGCGCAGTGCAGCGAAGAGCTCTCCGAATTCGCCGCTAGCTCCACGGTCCTTCTCAGCTGCGAGTAGCAGCGCTCGCAGTACACGGGGCTTCGCAAGGCCCGAAGACCCGGAGGGAAGTATCGCACACGAAAATGTGCCGGGACAGAGACGTGTTCTACGTTGTCCCTTCTCGTCATGCAGTTTGTGCCTCTGCTGCTTCTGCTGTTAGGAATCGCTCCTTGAAAGGCGAGCGAGAGCGTCCTTCCGGGTGCATTGCACTGAGTCGAGTGCTCGCTCGGGACTTTGCTCTCGGGGCCAAGGCAAGAGGGCGTGCTTGCCCGCAGAACTGAGAACACGCTGTTGGGCAGAGCTGCAACTGACCGCCGGAGTTCAGCTCTCGCCGGACGGCAGAAGGCGTAGAACGAAGCCGCTTGCGAGCGGCGCAGTGCAGCGAAGAGCTCTCCGAATTCGCCGCTAGCTCCACGGTCCTTCTGAGCTGCGAGTAGCAGCGCTCGCAGTACACGGGGCTTCGCAAGGCCCGAAGACCCGGAGGGAAGTATCGCACACGAAAATGTGCCGGGACAGAGACGTGTTCTACGTTGTCCCTTCTCGTCATGCAGTTTGTGCCTCTGCTGCTTCTGCTGTTAGGAATCGCTCCTTGAAAGGCGAGCGAGAGCGTCCTTCCGGGTGCATTGCACTGAGTCGAGTGCTCGCTCGGGACTTTGCTCTCGGGGCCAAGGCAAGAGGGCGTGCTTGCCCGCAGAACTGAGAACACGCTGTTGGGCAGAGCTGCAACTGACCGCCGGAGTTCAGCTCTCGCCGGACGGCAGAAGGCGTAGAACGAAGCCGCTTGCGAGCGGCGCAGTGCAGCGAAGAGCTCTCCGAATTCGCCGCTAGCTCCACGGTCCTTCTGAGCTGCGAGTAGCAGCGCTCGCAGTACACGGAGCTTCGCAAGGCCCGAAGACCCGGAGGGAAGTATCGCACACGGAAATGTGCCGGGACAGAGACGTGTTCTACGTTGTCCCTTCTCGTCATGCAGTTTGTGCCTCTGCTGCTTCTGCTGTTAGGAATCGCTCCTTGAAAGACGAGCGAGAGCGTCCTTCCGGGTGCATTGCACTGAGTCGAGTGCTCGCTCGGGACTTTGCTCTCGGGGCCAAGGCAAGAGGGCGTGCTTGCCCGCAGAACTGAGAACACGCTGTTGGGCAGAGCTGCAACTGACCGCCGGAGTTCAGCTGTCGCCGGACGGCAGAAGGCGTAGAACGAAGCCGCTTGCGAGCGGCGCAGTGCAGCGAAGAGCTCTCCGAATTCGCCGCTAGCTCCACGGTCCTTCTCAGCTGCGAGTAGCAGCGCTCGCAGTACACGGAGCTTCGCAAGGCCCGAAGACCCGGAGGGAAGTATCGCACACGGAAATGTGCCGGGACAGAGACGTGTTCTACGTTGTCCCTTCTCGTCATGCAGTTTGTGCCTCTGCTGCTTCTGCTGTTAGGAATCGCTCCTTGAAAGACGAGCGAGAGCGTCCTTCCGGGTGCATTGCACTGAGTCGAGTGCTCGCTCGGGACTTTGCTCTCGGGGCCAAGGCAAGAGGGCGTGCTTGCCCGCAGAACTGAGAACACGCTGTTGGGCAGAGCTGCAACTGACCGCCGGAGTTCAGCTGTCGCCGGACGGCAGAAGGCGAAGAACGAAGCCGCTTGCGAGCGGCGCAGTGCAGCGAAGAGCTCTCCGAATTCGCCGCTAGCTCCACGGTCCTTCTCAGCTGCGAGTAGCAGCGCTCGCAGTACACGGGGCTTCGCAAGGCCCGAAGACCCGGAGGGAAGTATCGCACACGAAAATGTGCCGGGACAGAGACGTGTTCTACGTTGTCCCTTCTCGTCATGCAGTTTGTGCCTCTGCTGCTTCTGCTGTTAGGAATCGCTCCTTGAAAGGCGAGCGAGAGCGTCCTTCCGGGTGCATTGCACTGAGTCGAGTGCTCGCTCGGGACTTTGCTCTCGGGGCCAAGGCAAGAGGGCGTGCTTGCCCGCAGAACTGAGAACACGCTGTTGGGCAGAGCTGCAACTGACCGCCGGAGTTCAGCTGTCGCCGGACGGCAGAAGGCGAAGAACGAAGCCGCTTGCGAGCGGCGCAGTGCAGCGAAGAGCTCTCCGAATTCGCCGCTAGCTCCACGGTCCTTCTCAGCTGCGAGTAGCAGCGCTCGCAGTACACGGAGCTTCGCAAGGCCCGAAGACCCGGAGGGAAGTATCGCACACGGAAATGTGCCGGGACAGAGACGTGTTCTACGTTGTCCCTTCTCGTCATGCAGTTTGTGCCTCTGCTGCTTCTGCTGTTAGGAATCGCTCCTTGAAAGGCGAGCGAGAGCGTCCTTCCGGGTGCATTGCACTGAGTCGAGTGCTCGCTCGGGACTTTGCTCTCGGGGCCAAGGCAAGAGGGCGTGCTTGCCCGCAGAACTGAGAACACGCTGTTGGGCAGAGCTGCAACTGACCGCCGGAGTTCAGCTGTCGCCGGACGGCAGAAGGCGAAGAACGAAGCCGCTTGCGAGCGGCGCAGTGCAGCGAAGAGCTCTCCGAATTCGCCGCTAGCTCCACGGTCCTTCTGAGCTGCGAGTAGCAGCGCTCGCAGTACACGGAGCTTCGCAAGGCCCGAAGACCCGGAGGGAAGTATCGCACACGAAAATGTGCCGGGACAGAGACGTGTTCTACGTTGTCCCTTCTCGTCATGCAGTTTGTGCCTCTGCTGCTTCTGCTGTTAGGAATCGCTCCTTGAAAGACGAGCGAGAGCGTCCTTCCGGGTGCATTGCACTGAGTCGAGTGCTCGCTCGGGACTTTGCTCTCGGGGCCAAGGCAAGAGGGCGTGCTTGCCCGCAGAACTGAGAACACGCTGTTGGGCAGAGCTGCAACTGACCGCCGGAGTTCAGCTCTCGCCGGACGGCAGAAGGCGTAGAACGAAGCCGCTTGCGAGCGGCGCAGTGCAGCGAAGAGCTCTCCGAATTCGCCGCTAGCTCCACGGTCCTTCTGAGCTGCGAGTAGCAGCGCTCGCAGTACACGGAGCTTCGCAAGGCCCGAAGACCCGGAGGGAAGTATCGCACACGAAAATGTGCCGGGACAGAGACGTGTTCTACGTTGTCCCTTCTCGTCATGCAGTTTGTGCCTCTGCTGCTTCTGCTGTTAGGAATCGCTCCTTGAAAGACGAGCGAGAGCGTCCTTCCGGGTGCATTGCACTGAGTCGAGTGCTCGCTCGGGACTTTGCTCTCGGGGCCAAGGCAAGAGGGCGTGCTTGCCCGCAGAACTGAGAACACGCTGTTGGGCAGAGCTGCAACTGACCGCCGGAGTTCAGCTCTCGCCGGACGGCAGAAGGCGTAGAACGAAGCCGCTTGCGAGCGGCGCAGTGCAGCGAAGAGCTCTCCGAATTCGCCGCTAGCTCCACGGTCCTTCTGAGCTGCGAGTAGCAGCGCTCGCAGTACACGGAGCTTCGCAAGGCCCGAAGACCCGGAGGGAAGTATCGCACACGGAAATGTGCCGGGACAGAGACGTGTTCTACGTTGTCCCTTCTCGTCATGCAGTTTGTGCCTCTGCTGCTTCTGCTGTTAGGAATCGCTCCTTGAAAGACGAGCGAGAGCGTCCTTCCGGGTGCATTGCACTGAGTCGAGTGCTCGCTCGGGACTTTGCTCTCGGGGCCAAGGCAAGAGGGCGTGCTTGCCCGCAGAACTGAGAACACGCTGTTGGGCAGAGCTGCAACTGACCGCCGGAGTTCAGCTCTCGCCGGACGGCAGAAGGCGTAGAACGAAGCCGCTTGCGAGCGGCGCAGTGCAGCGAAGAGCTCTCCGAATTCGCCGCTAGCTCCACGGTCCTTCTGAGCTGCGAGTAGCAGCGCTCGCAGTACACGGAGCTTCGCAAGGCCCGAAGACCCGGAGGGAAGTATCGCACACGGAAATGTGCCGGGACAGAGACGTGTTCTACGTTGTCCCTTCTCGTCATGCAGTTTGTGCCTCTGCTGCTTCTGCTGTTAGGAATCGCTCCTTGAAAGACGAGCGAGAGCGTCCTTCCGGGTGCATTGCACTGAGTCGAGTGCTCGCTCGGGACTTTGCTCTCGGGGCCAAGGCAAGAGGGCGTGCTTGCCCGCAGAACTGAGAACACGCTGTTGGGCAGAGCTGCAACTGACCGCCGGAGTTCAGCTCTCGCCGGACGGCAGAAGGCGAAGAACGAAGCCGCTTGCGAGCGGCGCAGTGCAGCGAAGAGCTCTCCGAATTCGCCGCTAGCTCCACGGTCCTTCTCAGCTGCGAGTAGCAGCGCTCGCAGTACACGGGGCTTCGCAAGGCCCGAAGACCCGGAGGGAAGTATCGCACACGAAAATGTGCCGGGACAGAGACGTGTTCTACGTTGTCCCTTCTCGTCATGCAGTTTGTGCCTCTGCTGCTTCTGCTGTTAGGAATCGCTCCTTGAAAGACGAGCGAGAGCGTCCTTCCGGGTGCATTGCACTGAGTCGAGTGCTCGCTCGGGACTTTGCTCTCGGGGCCAAGGCAAGAGGGCGTGCTTGCCCGCAGAACTGAGAACACGCTGTTGGGCAGAGCTGCAACTGACCGCCGGAGTTCAGCTGTCGCCGGACGGCAGAAGGCGAAGAACGAAGCCGCTTGCGAGCGGCGCAGTGCAGCGAAGAGCTCTCCGAATTCGCCGCTAGCTCCACGGTCCTTCTCAGCTGCGAGTAGCAGCGCTCGCAGTACACGGGGCTTCGCAAGGCCCGAAGACCCGGAGGGAAGTATCGCACACGAAAATGTGCCAGGACAGAGACGTGTTCTACGTTGTCCCTTCTCGTCATGCAGTTTGTGCCTCTGCTGCTTCTGCTGTTAGGAATCGCTCCTTGAAAGGCGAGCGAGAGCGTCCTTCCGGGTGCATTGCACTGAGTCGAGTGCTCGCTCGGGACTTTGCTCTCGGGGCCAAGGCAAGAGGGCGTGCTTGCCCGCAGAACTGAGAACACGCTGTTGGGCAGAGCTGCAACTGACCGCCGGAGTTCAGCTGTCGCCGGACGGCAGAAGGCGAAGAACGAAGCCGCTTGCGAGCGGCGCAGTGCAGCGAAGAGCTCTCCGAATTCGCCGCTAGCTCCACGGTCCTTCTCAGCGGCGAGTAGCAGCGCTCGCAGTACACGGGGCTTCGCAAGGCCCGAAGACCCGGAGGGAAGTTTCGCACACGAAAATGTGCCAGGACAGAGACGTGTTCTACGTTGTCCCTTCTCGTCATGCAGTTTGTGCCTCTGCTGCTTCTGCTGTTAGGAATCGCTCCTTGAAAGACGAGCGAGAGCGTCCTTCCGGGTGCATTGCACTGAGTCGAGTGCTCGCTCGGGACTTTGCTCTCGGGGCCAAGGCAAGAGGGCGTGCTTGCCCGCAGAACTGAGAACACGCTGTTGGGCAGAGCTGCAACTGACCGCCGGAGTTCAGCTCTCGCCGGACGGCAGAAGGCGAAGAACGAAGCCGCTTGCGAGCGGCGCAGTGCAGCGAAGAGCTCTCCGAATTCGCCGCTAGCTCCACGGTCCTTCTCAGCTGCGAGTAGCAGCGCTCGCAGTACACGGGGCTTCGCAAGGCCCGAAGACCCGGAGGGAAGTATCGCACACGAAAATGTGCCAGGACAGAGACGTGTTCTACGTTGTCCCTTCTCGTCATGCAGTTTGTGCCTCTGCTGCTTCTGCTGTTAGGAATCGCTCCTTGAAAGACGAGCGAGAGCGTCCTTCCGGGTGCATTGCACTGAGTCGAGTGCTCGCTCGGGACTTTGCTCTCGGGGCCAAGGCAAGAGGGCGTGCTTGCCCGCAGAACTGAGAACACGCTGTTGGGCAGAGCTGCAACTGACCGCCGGAGTTCAGCTCTCGCCGGACGGCAGAAGGCGTAGAACGAAGCCGCTTGCGAGCGGCGCAGTGCAGCGAAGAGCTCTCCGAATTCGCCGCTAGCTCCACGGTCCTTCTGAGCTGCGAGTAGCAGCGCTCGCAGTACACGGAGCTTCGCAAGGCCCGAAGACCCGGAGGGAAGTATCGCACACGGAAATGTGCCGGGACAGAGACGTGTTCTACGTTGTCCCTTCTCGTCATGCAGTTTGTGCCTCTGCTGCTTCTGCTGTTAGGAATCGCTCCTTGAAAGACGAGCGAGAGCGTCCTTCCGGGTGCATTGCACTGAGTCGAGTGCTCGCTCGGGACTTTGCTCTCGGGGCCAAGGCAAGAGGGCGTGCTTGCCCGCAGAACTGAGAACACGCTGTTGGGCAGAGCTGCAACTGACCGCCGGAGTTCAGCTCTCGCCGGACGGCAGAAGGCGTAGAACGAAGCCGCTTGCGAGCGGCGCAGTGCAGCGAAGAGCTCTCCGAATTCGCCGCTAGCTCCACGGTCCTTCTGAGCTGCGAGTAGCAGCGCTCGCAGTACACGGAGCTTCGCAAGGCCCGAAGACCCGGAGGGAAGTATCGCACACGGAAATGTGCCGGGACAGAGACGTGTTCTACGTTGTCCCTTCTCGTCATGCAGTTTGTGCCTCTGCTGCTTCTGCTGTTAGGAATCGCTCCTTGAAAGACGAGCGAGAGCGTCCTTCCGGGTGCATTGCACTGAGTCGAGTGCTCGCTCGGGACTTTGCTCTCGGGGCCAAGGCAAGAGGGCGTGCTTGCCCGCAGAACTGAGAACACGCTGTTGGGCAGAGCTGCAACTGACCGCCGGAGTTCAGCTGTCGCCGGACGGCAGAAGGCGAAGAACGAAGCCGCTTGCGAGCGGCGCAGTGCAGCGAAGAGCTCTCCGAATTCGCCGCTAGCTCCACGGTCCTTCTGAGCTGCGAGTAGCAGCGCTCGCAGAACACGGAGCTTCGCAAGGCCCGAAGACCCGGAGGGAAGTTTCGCACACGAAAATGTGCCGGGACAGAGACGTGTTCTACGTTGTCCCTTCTCGTCATGCAGTTTGTGCCTCTGCTGCTTCTGCTGTTAGGAATCGCTCCTTGAAAGGCGAGCGAGAGCGTCCTTCCGGGTGCATTGCACTGAGTCGAGTGCTCGCTCGGGACTTTGCTCTCGGGGCCAAGGCAAGAGGGCGTGCTTGCCCGCAGAACTGAGAACACGCTGTTGGGCAGAGCTGCAACTGACCGCCGGAGTTCAGCTGTCGCCGGACGGCAGAAGGCGAAGAACGAAGCCGCTTGCGAGCGGCGCAGTGCAGCGAAGAGCTCTCCGAATTCGCCGCTAGCTCCACGGTCCTTCTGAGCTGCGAGTAGCAGCGCTCGCAGAACACGGAGCTTCGCAAGGCCCGAAGACCCGGAGGGAAGTTTCGCACACGAAAATGTGCCGGGACAGAGACGTGTTCTACGTTGTCCCTTCTCGTCATTCAGTTTGTGCCTCTGCTGCTTCTGCTGTTAGGAATCGCTCCTTGAAAGGCGAGCGAGAGCGTCCTTCCGGGTGCATTGCACTGAGTCGAGTGCTCGCTCGGGACTTTGCTCTCGGGGCCAAGGCAAGAGGGCGTGCTTGCCCGCAGAACTGAGAACACGCTGTTGGGCAGAGCTGCAACTGACCGCCGGAGTTCAGCTGTCGCCGGACGGCAGAAGGCGAAGAACGAAGCCGCTTGCGAGCGGCGCAGTGCAGCGAAGAGCTCTCCGAATTCGCCGCTAGCTCCACGGTCCTTCTGAGCTGCGAGTAGCAGCGCTCGCAGTACACGGGGCTTCGCAAGGCCCGAAGACCCGGAGGGAAGTATCGCACACGAAAATGTGCCGGGACAGAGACGTGTTCTACGTTGTCCCTTCTCGTCATGCAGTTTGTGCCTCTGCTGCTTCTGCTGTTAGGAATCGCTCCTTGAAAGGCGAGCGAGAGCGTCCTTCCGGGTGCATTGCACTGAGTCGAGTGCTCGCTCGGGACTTTGCTCTCGGGGCCAAGGCAAGAGGGCGTGCTTGCCCGCAGAACTGAGAACACGCTGTTGGGCAGAGCTGCAACTGACCGCCGGAGTTCAGCTGTCGCCGGACGGCAGAAGGCGAAGAACGAAGCCGCTTGCGAGCGGCGCAGTGCAGCGAAGAGCTCTCCGAATTCGCCGCTAGCTCCACGGTCCTTCTGAGCTGCGAGTAGCAGCGCTCGCAGTACACGGAGCTTCGCAAGGCCCGAAGACCCGGAGGGAAGTTTCGCACACGAAAATGTGCCGGGACAGAGACGTGTTCTACGTTGTCCCTTCTCGTCATGCAGTTTGTGCCTCTGCTGCTTCTGCTGTTAGGAATCGCTCCTTGAAAGGCGAGCGAGAGCGTCCTTCCGGGTGCATTGCACTGAGTCGAGTGCTCGCTCGGGACTTTGCTCTCGGGGCCAAGGCAAGAGGGCGTGCTTGCCCGCAGAACTGAGAACACGCTGTTGGGCAGAGCTGCAACTGACCGCCGGAGTTCAGCTCTCGCCGGACGGCAGAAGGCGTAGAACGAAGCCGCTTGCGAGCGGCGCAGTGCAGCGAAGAGCTCTCCGAATTCGCCGCTAGCTCCACGGTCCTTCTGAGCTGCGAGTAGCAGCGCTCGCAGTACACGGAGCTTCGCAAGGCCCGAAGACCCGGAGGGAAGTATCGCACACGGAAATGTGCCGGGACAGAGACGTGTTCTACGTTGTCCCTTCTCGTCATGCAGTTTGTGCCTCTGCTGCTTCTGCTGTTAGGAATCGCTCCTTGAAAGACGAGCGAGAGCGTCCTTCCGGGTGCATTGCACTGAGTCGAGTGCTCGCTCGGGACTTTGCTCTCGGGGCCAAGGCAAGAGGGCGTGCTTGCCCGCAGAACTGAGAACACGCTGTTGGGCAGAGCTGCAACTGACCGCCGGAGTTCAGCTCTCGCCGGACGGCAGAAGGCGAAGAACGAAGCCGCTTGCGAGCGGCGCAGTGCAGCGAAGAGCTCTCCGAATTCGCCGCTAGCTCCACGGTCCTTCTGAGCTGCGAGTAGCAGCGCTCGCAGTACACGGAGCTTCGCAAGGCCCGAAGACCCGGAGGGAAGTATCGCACACGGAAATGTGCCGGGACAGAGACGTGTTCTACGTTGTCCCTTCTCGTCATGCAGTTTGTGCCTCTGCTGCTTCTGCTGTTAGGAATCGCTCCTTGAAAGACGAGCGAGAGCGTCCTTCCGGGTGCATTGCACTGAGTCGAGTGCTCGCTCGGGACTTTGCTCTCGGGGCCAAGGCAAGAGGGCGTGCTTGCCCGCAGAACTGAGAACACGCTGTTGGGCAGAGCTGCAACTGACCGCCGGAGTTCAGCTGTCGCCGGACGGCAGAAGGCGAAGAACGAAGCCGCTTGCGAGCGGCGCAGTGCAGCGAAGAGCTCTCCGAATTCGCCGCTAGCTCCACGGTCCTTCTGAGCTGCGAGTAGCAGCGCTCGCAGTACACGGAGCTTCGCAAGGCCCGAAGACCCGGAGGGAAGTATCGCACACGGAAATGTGCCGGGACAGAGACGTGTTCTACGTTGTCCCTTCTCGTCATGCAGTTTGTGCCTCTGCTGCTTCTGCTGTTAGGAATCGCTCCTTGAAAGACGAGCGAGAGCGTCCTTCCGGGTGCATTGCACTGAGTCGAGTGCTCGCTCGGGACTTTGCTCTCGGGGCCAAGGCAAGAGGGCGTGCTTGCCCGCAGAACTGAGAACACGCTGTTGGGCAGAGCTGCAACTGACCGCCGGAGTTCAGCTCTCGCCGGACGGCAGAAGGCGAAGAACGAAGCCGCTTGCGAGCGGCGCAGTGCAGCGAAGAGCTCTCCGAATTCGCCGCTAGCTCCACGGTCCTTCTGAGCTGCGAGTAGCAGCGCTCGCAGTACACGGAGCTTCGCAAGGCCCGAAGACCCGGAGGGAAGTATCGCACACGGAAATGTGCCGGGACAGAGACGTGTTCTACGTTGTCCCTTCTCGTCATGCAGTTTGTGCCTCTGCTGCTTCTGCTGTTAGGAATCGCTCCTTGAAAGACGAGCGAGAGCGTCCTTCCGGGTGCATTGCACTGAGTCGAGTGCTCGCTCGGGACTTTGCTCTCGGGGCCAAGGCAAGAGGGCGTGCTTGCCCGCAGAACTGAGAACACGCTGTTGGGCAGAGCTGCAACTGACCGCCGGAGTTCAGCTGTCGCCGGACGGCAGAAGGCGAAGAACGAAGCCGCTTGCGAGCGGCGCAGTGCAGCGAAGAGCTCTCCGAATTCGCCGCTAGCTCCACGGTCCTTCTGAGCTGCGAGTAGCAGCGCTCGCAGTACACGGAGCTTCGCAAGGCCCGAAGACCCGGAGGGAAGTATCGCACACGGAAATGTGCCGGGACAGAGACGTGTTCTACGTTGTCCCTTCTCGTCATGCAGTTTGTGCCTCTGCTGCTTCTGCTGTTAGGAATCGCTCCTTGAAAGACGAGCGAGAGCGTCCTTCCGGGTGCATTGCACTGAGTCGAGTGCTCGCTCGGGACTTTGCTCTCGGGGCCAAGGCAAGAGGGCGTGCTTGCCCGCAGAACTGAGAACACGCTGTTGGGCAGAGCTGCAACTGACCGCCGGAGTTCAGCTGTCGCCGGACGGCAGAAGGCGAAGAACGAAGCCGCTTGCGAGCGGCGCAGTGCAGCGAAGAGCTCTCCGAATTCGCCGCTAGCTCCACGGTCCTTCTCAGCTGCGAGTAGCAGCGCTCGCAGTACACGGGGCTTCGCAAGGCTCGAAGACCCGGAGGGAAGTATCGCACACGAAAATGTGCCGGGACAGAGACGTGTTCTACGTTGTCCCTTCTCGTCATGCAGTTTGTGCCTCTGCTGCTTCTGCTGTTAGGAATCGCTCCTTGAAAGGCGAGCGAGAGCGTCCTTCCGGGTGCATTGCACTGAGTCGAGTGCTCGCTCGGGACTTTGCTCTCGGGGCCAAGGCAAGAGGGCGTGCTTGCCCGCAGAACTGAGAACACGCTGTTGGGCAGAGCTGCAACTGACCGCCGGAGTTCAGCTGTCGCCGGACGGCAGAAGGCGAAGAACGAAGCCGCTTGCGAGCGGCGCAGTGCAGCGAAGAGCTCTCCGAATTCGCCGCTAGCTCCACGGTCCTTCTCAGCTGCGAGTAGCAGCGCTCGCAGTACACGGGGCTTCGCAAGGCCCGAAGACCCGGAGGGAAGTATCGCACACGAAAATGTGCCGGGACAGAGACGTGTTCTACGTTGTCCCTTCTCGTCATGCAGTTTGTGCCTCTGCTGCTTCTGCTGTTAGGAATCGCTCCTTGAAAGGCGAGCGAGAGCGTCCTTCCGGGTGCATTGCACTGAGTCGAGTGCTCGCTCGGGACTTTGCTCTCGGGGCCAAGGCAAGAGGGCGTGCTTGCCCGCAGAACTGAGAACACGCTGTTGGGCAGAGCTGCAACTGACCGCCGGAGTTCAGCTCTCGCCGGACGGCAGAAGGCGTAGAACGAAGCCGCTTGCGAGCGGCGCAGTGCAGCGAAGAGCTCTCCGAATTCGCCGCTAGCTCCACGGTCCTTCTGAGCTGCGAGTAGCAGCGCTCGCAGTACACGGGGCTTCGCAAGGCCCGAAGACCCGGAGGGAAGTATCGCACACGAAAATGTGCCGGGACAGAGACGTGTTCTACGTTGTCCCTTCTCGTCATGCAGTTTGTGCCTCTGCTGCTTCTGCTGTTAGGAATCGCTCCTTGAAAGGCGAGCGAGAGCGTCCTTCCGGGTGCATTGCACTGAGTCGAGTGCTCGCTCGGGACTTTGCTCTCGGGGCCAAGGCAAGAGGGCGTGCTTGCCCGCAGAACTGAGAACACGCTGTTGGGCAGAGCTGCAACTGACCGCCGGAGTTCAGCTCTCGCCGGACGGCAGAAGGCGTAGAACGAAGCCGCTTGCGAGCGGCGCAGTGCAGCGAAGAGCTCTCCGAATTCGCCGCTAGCTCCACGGTCCTTCTGAGCTGCGAGTAGCAGCGCTCGCAGTACACGGAGCTTCGCAAGGCCCGAAGACCCGGAGGGAAGTATCGCACACGGAAATGTGCCGGGACAGAGACGTGTTCTACGTTGTCCCTTCTCGTCATGCAGTTTGTGCCTCTGCTGCTTCTGCTGTTAGGAATCGCTCCTTGAAAGACGAGCGAGAGCGTCCTTCCGGGTGCATTGCACTGAGTCGAGTGCTCGCTCGGGACTTTGCTCTCGGGGCCAAGGCAAGAGGGCGTGCTTGCCCGCAGAACTGAGAACACGCTGTTGGGCAGAGCTGCAACTGACCGCCGGAGTTCAGCTGTCGCCGGACGGCAGAAGGCGTAGAACGAAGCCGCTTGCGAGCGGCGCAGTGCAGCGAAGAGCTCTCCGAATTCGCCGCTAGCTCCACGGTCCTTCTGAGCTGCGAGTAGCAGCGCTCGCAGTACACGGAGCTTCGCAAGGCCCGAAGACCCGGAGGGAAGTATCGCACACGGAAATGTGCCGGGACAGAGACGTGTTCTACGTTGTCCCTTCTCGTCATGCAGTTTGTGCCTCTGCTGCTTCTGCTGTTAGGAATCGCTCCTTGAAAGACGAGCGAGAGCGTCCTTCCGGGTGCATTGCACTGAGTCGAGTGCTCGCTCGGGACTTTGCTCTCGGGGCCAAGGCAAGAGGGCGTGCTTGCCCGCAGAACTGAGAACACGCTGTTGGGCAGAGCTGCAACTGACCGCCGGAGTTCAGCTCTCGCCGGACGGCAGAAGGCGAAGAACGAAGCCGCTTGCGAGCGGCGCAGTGCAGCGAAGAGCTCTCCGAATTCGCCGCTAGCTCCACGGTCCTTCTCAGCTGCGAGTAGCAGCGCTCGCAGTACACGGGGCTTCGCAAGGCCCGAAGACCCGGAGGGAAGTATCGCACACGAAAATGTGCCGGGACAGAGACGTGTTCTACGTTGTCCCTTCTCGTCATGCAGTTTGTGCCTCTGCTGCTTCTGCTGTTAGGAATCGCTCCTTGAAAGACGAGCGAGAGCGTCCTTCCGGGTGCATTGCACTGAGTCGAGTGCTCGCTCGGGACTTTGCTCTCGGGGCCAAGGCAAGAGGGCGTGCTTGCCCGCAGAACTGAGAACACGCTGTTGGGCAGAGCTGCAACTGACCGCCGGAGTTCAGCTGTCGCCGGACGGCAGAAGGCGAAGAACGAAGCCGCTTGCGAGCGGCGCAGTGCAGCGAAGAGCTCTCCGAATTCGCCGCTAGCTCCACGGTCCTTCTCAGCTGCGAGTAGCAGCGCTCGCAGTACACGGGGCTTCGCAAGGCCCGAAGACCCGGAGGGAAGTATCGCACACGAAAATGTGCCAGGACAGAGACGTGTTCTACGTTGTCCCTTCTCGTCATGCAGTTTGTGCCTCTGCTGCTTCTGCTGTTAGGAATCGCTCCTTGAAAGACGAGCGAGAGCGTCCTTCCGGGTGCATTGCACTGAGTCGAGTGCTCGCTCGGGACTTTGCTCTCGGGGCCAAGGCAAGAGGGCGTGCTTGCCCGCAGAACTGAGAACACGCTGTTGGGCAGAGCTGCAACTGACCGCCGGAGTTCAGCTGTCGCCGGACGGCAGAAGGCGAAGAACGAAGCCGCTTGCGAGCGGCGCAGTGCAGCGAAGAGCTCTCCGAATTCGCCGCTAGCTCCACGGTCCTTCTCAGCTGCGAGTAGCAGCGCTCGCAGTACACGGGGCTTCGCAAGGCCCGAAGACCCGGAGGGAAGTTTCGCACACGAAAATGTGCCAGGACAGAGACGTGTTCTACGTTGTCCCTTCTCGTCATGCAGTTTGTGCCTCTGCTGCTTCTGCTGTTAGGAATCGCTCCTTGAAAGACGAGCGAGAGCGTCCTTCCGGGTGCATTGCACTGAGTCGAGTGCTCGCTCGGGACTTTGCTCTCGGGGCCAAGGCAAGAGGGCGTGCTTGCCCGCAGAACTGAGAACACGCTGTTGGGCAGAGCTGCAACTGACCGCCGGAGTTCAGCTCTCGCCGGACGGCAGAAGGCGAAGAACGAAGCCGCTTGCGAGCGGCGCAGTGCAGCGAAGAGCTCTCCGAATTCGCCGCTAGCTCCACGGTCCTTCTCAGCTGCGAGTAGCAGCGCTCGCAGTACACGGGGCTTCGCAAGGCCCGAAGACCCGGAGGGAAGTATCGCACACGAAAATGTGCCAGGACAGAGACGTGTTCTACGTTGTCCCTTCTCGTCATGCAGTTTGTGCCTCTGCTGCTTCTGCTGTTAGGAATCGCTCCTTGAAAGACGAGCGAGAGCGTCCTTCCGGGTGCATTGCACTGAGTCGAGTGCTCGCTCGGGACTTTGCTCTCGGGGCCAAGGCAAGAGGGCGTGCTTGCCCGCAGAACTGAGAACACGCTGTTGGGCAGAGCTGCAACTGACCGCCGGAGTTCAGCTCTCGCCGGACGGCAGAAGGCGAAGAACGAAGCCGCTTGCGAGCGGCGCAGTGCAGCGAAGAGCTCTCCGAATTCGCCGCTAGCTCCACGGTCCTTCTCAGCTGCGAGTAGCAGCGCTCGCAGTACACGGGGCTTCGCAAGGCCCGAAGACCCGGAGGGAAGTGTCGCACACGAAAATGTGCCGGGACAGAGACGTGTTCTACGTTGTCCCTTCTCGTCATGCAGTTTGTGCCTCTGCTGCTTCTGCTGTTAGGAATCGCTCCTTGAAAGACGAGCGAGAGCGTCCTTCCGGGTGCATTGCACTGAGTCGAGTGCTCGCTCGGGACTTTGCTCTCGGGGCCAAGGCAAGAGGGCGTGCTTGTCCGCAGAACTGAGAACACGCTGTTGGGCAGAGCTGCAACTGACCGCCGGAGTTCAGCTGTCGCCGGACGGCAGAAGGCGAAGAACGAAGCCGCTTGCGAGCGGCGCAGTGCAGCGAAGAGCTCTCCGAATTCGCCGCTAGCTCCACGGTCCTTCTCAGCTGCGAGTAGCAGCGCTCGCAGTACACGGGGCTTCGCAAGGCCCGAAGACCCGGAGGGAAGTATCGCACACGAAAATGTGCCGGGACAGAGACGTGTTCTACGTTGTCCCTTCTCGTCATGCAGTTTGTGCCTCTGCTGCTTCTGCTGTTAGGAATCGCTCCTTGAAAGGCGAGCGAGAGCGTCCTTCCGGGTGCATTGCACTGAGTCGAGTGCTCGCTCGGGACTTTGCTCTCGGGGCCAAGGCAAGAGGGCGTGCTTGCCCGCAGAACTGAGAACACGCTGTTGGGCAGAGCTGCAACTGACCGCCGGAGTTCAGCTGTCGCCGGACGGCAGAAGGCGAAGAACGAAGCCGCTTGCGAGCGGCGCAGTGCAGCGAAGAGCTCTCCGAATTCGCCGCTAGCTCCACGGTCCTTCTCAGCTGCGAGTAGCAGCGCTCGCAGTACACGGAGCTTCGCAAGGCCCGAAGACCCGGAGGGAAGTATCGCACACGAAAATGTGCCGGGACAGAGACGTGTTCTACGTTGTCCCTTCTCGTCATGCAGTTTGTGCCTCTGCTGCTTCTGCTGTTAGGAATCGCTCCTTGAAAGGCGAGCGAGAGCGTCCTTCCGGGTGCATTGCACTGAGTCGAGTGCTCGCTCGGGACTTTGCTCTCGGGGCCAAGGCAAGAGGGCGTGCTTGCCCGCAGAACTGAGAACACGCTGTTGGGCAGAGCTGCAACTGACCGCCGGAGTTCAGCTGTCGCCGGACGGCAGAAGGCGAAGAACGAAGCCGCTTGCGAGCGGCGCAGTGCAGCGAAGAGCTCTCCGAATTCGCCGCTAGCTCCACGGTCCTTCTCAGCTGCGAGTAGCAGCGCTCGCAGTACACGGAGCTTCGCAAGGCCCGAAGACCCGGAGGGAAGTATCGCACACGAAAATGTGCCGGGACAGAGACGTGTTCTACGTTGTCCCTTCTCGTCATGCAGTTTGTGCCTCTGCTGCTTCTGCTGTTAGGAATCGCTCCTTGAAAGACGAGCGAGAGCGTCCTTCCGGGTGCATTGCACTGAGTCGAGTGCTCGCTCGGGACTTTGCTCTCGGGGCCAAGGCAAGAGGGCGTGCTTGCCCGCAGAACTGAGAACACGCTGTTGGGCAGAGCTGCAACTGACCGCCGGAGTTCAGCTCTCGCCGGACGGCAGAAGGCGTAGAACGAAGCCGCTTGCGAGCGGCGCAGTGCAGCGAAGAGCTCTCCGAATTCGCCGCTAGCTCCACGGTCCTTCTGAGCTGCGAGTAGCAGCGCTCGCAGTACACGGAGCTTCGCAAGGCCCGAAGACCCGGAGGGAAGTATCGCACACGGAAATGTGCCGGGACAGAGACGTGTTCTACGTTGTCCCTTCTCGTCATGCAGTTTGTGCCTCTGCTGCTTCTGCTGTTAGGAATCGCTCCTTGAAAGACGAGCGAGAGCGTCCTTCCGGGTGCATTGCACTGAGTCGAGTGCTCGCTCGGGACTTTGCTCTCGGGGCCAAGGCAAGAGGGCGTGCTTGCCCGCAGAACTGAGAACACGCTGTTGGGCAGAGCTGCAACTGACCGCCGGAGTTCAGCTGTCGCCGGACGGCAGAAGGCGAAGAACGAAGCCGCTTGCGAGCGGCGCAGTGCAGCGAAGAGCTCTCCGAATTCGCCGCTAGCTCCACGGTCCTTCTGAGCTGCGAGTAGCAGCGCTCGCAGTACACGGAGCTTCGCAAGGCCCGAAGACCCGGAGGGAAGTATCGCACACGGAAATGTGCCAGGACAGAGACGTGTTCTACGTTGTCCCTTCTCGTCATGCAGTTTGTGCCTCTGCTGCTTCTGCTGTTAGGAATCGCTCCTTGAAAGACGAGCGAGAGCGTCCTTCCGGGTGCATTGCACTGAGTCGAGTGCTCGCTCGGGACTTTGCTCTCGGGGCCAAGGCAAGAGGGCGTGCTTGCCCGCAGAACTGAGAACACGCTGTTGGGCAGAGCTGCAACTGACCGCCGGAGTTCAGCTCTCGCCGGACGGCAGAAGGCGTAGAACGAAGCCGCTTGCGAGCGGCGCAGTGCAGCGAAGAGCTCTCCGAATTCGCCGCTAGCTCCACGGTCCTTCTGAGCTGCGAGTAGCAGCGCTCGCAGTACACGGAGCTTCGCAAGGCCCGAAGACCCGGAGGGAAGTATCGCACACGGAAATGTGCCGGGACAGAGACGTGTTCTACGTTGTCCCTTCTCGTCATGCAGTTTGTGCCTCTGCTGCTTCTGCTGTTAGGAATCGCTCCTTGAAAGACGAGCGAGAGCGTCCTTCCGGGTGCATTGCACTGAGTCGAGTGCTCGCTCGGGACTTTGCTCTCGGGGCCAAGGCAAGAGGGCGTGCTTGCCCGCAGAACTGAGAACACGCTGTTGGGCAGAGCTGCAACTGACCGCCGGAGTTCAGCTCTCGCCGGACGGCAGAAGGCGTAGAACGAAGCCGCTTGCGAGCGGCGCAGTGCAGCGAAGAGCTCTCCGAATTCGCCGCTAGCTCCACGGTCCTTCTGAGCTGCGAGTAGCAGCGCTCGCAGTACACGGAGCTTCGCAAGGCCCGAAGACCCGGAGGGAAGTATCGCACACGGAAATGTGCCAGGACAGAGACGTGTTCTACGTTGTCCCTTCTCGTCATGCAGTTTGTGCCTCTGCTGCTTCTGCTGTTAGGAATCGCTCCTTGAAAGACGAGCGAGAGCGTCCTTCCGGGTGCATTGCACTGAGTCGAGTGCTCGCTCGGGACTTTGCTCTCGGGGCCAAGGCAAGAGGGCGTGCTTGCCCGCAGAACTGAGAACACGCTGTTGGGCAGAGCTGCAACTGACCGCCGGAGTTCAGCTGTCGCCGGACGGCAGAAGGCGAAGAACGAAGCCGCTTGCGAGCGGCGCAGTGCAGCGAAGAGCTCTCCGAATTCGCCGCTAGCTCCACGGTCCTTCTCAGCTGCGAGTAGCAGCGCTCGCAGTACACGGGGCTTCGCAAGGCCCGAAGACCCGGAGGGAAGTATCGCACACGAAAATGTGCCAGGACAGAGACGTGTTCTACGTTGTCCCTTCTCGTCATGCAGTTTGTGCCTCTGCTGCTTCTGCTGTTAGGAATCGCTCCTTGAAAGACGAGCGAGAGCGTCCTTCCGGGTGCATTGCACTGAGTCGAGTGCTCGCTCGGGACTTTGCTCTCGGGGCCAAGGCAAGAGGGCGTGCTTGCCCGCAGAACTGAGAACACGCTGTTGGGCAGAGCTGCAACTGACCGCCGGAGTTCAGCTCTCGCCGGACGGCAGAAGGCGAAGAACGAAGCCGCTTGCGAGCGGCGCAGTGCAGCGAAGAGCTCTCCGAATTCGCCGCTAGCTCCACGGTCCTTCTCAGCTGCGAGTAGCAGCGCTCGCAGTACACGGGGCTTCGCAAGGCCCGAAGACCCGGAGGGAAGTTTCGCACACGAAAATGTGCCAGGACAGAGACGTGTTCTACGTTGTCCCTTCTCGTCATGCAGTTTGTGCCTCTGCTGCTTCTGCTGTTAGGAATCGCTCCTTGAAAGACGAGCGAGAGCGTCCTTCCGGGTGCATTGCACTGAGTCGAGTGCTCGCTCGGGACTTTGCTCTCGGGGCCAAGGCAAGAGGGCGTGCTTGCCCGCAGAACTGAGAACACGCTGTTGGGCAGAGCTGCAACTGACCGCCGGAGTTCAGCTCTCGCCGGACGGCAGAAGGCGAAGAACGAAGCCGCTTGCGAGCGGCGCAGTGCAGCGAAGAGCTCTCCGAATTCGCCGCTAGCTCCACGGTCCTTCTCAGCTGCGAGTAGCAGCGCTCGCAGTACACGGGGCTTCGCAAGGCCCGAAGACCCGGAGGGAAGTATCGCACACGAAAATGTGCCAGGACAGAGACGTGTTCTACGTTGTCCCTTCTCGTCATGCAGTTTGTGCCTCTGCTGCTTCTGCTGTTAGGAATCGCTCCTTGAAAGACGAGCGAGAGCGTCCTTCCGGGTGCATTGCACTGAGTCGAGTGCTCGCTCGGGACTTTGCTCTCGGGGCCAAGGCAAGAGGGCGTGCTTGCCCGCAGAACTGAGAACACGCTGTTGGGCAGAGCTGCAACTGACCGCCGGAGTTCAGCTCTCGCCGGACGGCAGAAGGCGAAGAACGAAGCCGCTTGCGAGCGGCGCAGTGCAGCGAAGAGCTCTCCGAATTCGCCGCTAGCTCCACGGTCCTTCTCAGCTGCGAGTAGCAGCGCTCGCAGTACACGGAGCTTCGCAAGGCCCGAAGACCCGGAGGGAAGTATCGCACACGAAAATGTGCCGGGACAGAGACGTGTTCTACGTTGTCCCTTCTCGTCATGCAGTTTGTGCCTCTGCTGCTTCTGCTGTTAGGAATCGCTCCTTGAAAGGCGAGCGAGAGCGTCCTTCCGGGTGCATTGCACTGAGTCGAGTGCTCGCTCGGGACTTTGCTCTCGGGGCCAAGGCAAGAGGGCGTGCTTGCCCGCAGAACTGAGAACACGCTGTTGGGCAGAGCTGCAACTGACCGCCGGAGTTCAGCTGTCGCCGGACGGCAGAAGGCGAAGAACGAAGCCGCTTGCGAGCGGCGCAGTGCAGCGAAGAGCTCTCCGAATTCGCCGCTAGCTCCACGGTCCTTCTCAGCTGCGAGTAGCAGCGCTCGCAGTACACGGGGCTTCGCAAGGCCCGAAGACCCGGAGGGAAGTATCGCACACGAAAATGTGCCGGGACAGAGACGTGTTCTACGTTGTCCCTTCTCGTCATGCAGTTTGTGCCTCTGCTGCTTCTGCTGTTAGGAATCGCTCCTTGAAAGACGAGCGAGAGCGTCCTTCCGGGTGCATTGCACTGAGTCGAGTGCTCGCTCGGGACTTTGCTCTCGGGGCCAAGGCAAGAGGGCGTGCTTGCCCGCAGAACTGAGAACACGCTGTTGGGCAGAGCTGCAACTGACCGCCGGAGTTCAGCTCTCGCCGGACGGCAGAAGGCGAAGAACGAAGCCGCTTGCGAGCGGCGCAGTGCAGCGAAGAGCTCTCCGAATTCGCCGCTAGCTCCACGGTCCTTCTGAGCTGCGAGTAGCAGCGCTCGCAGTACACGGAGCTTCGCAAGGCCCGAAGACCCGGAGGGAAGTATCGCACACGGAAATGTGCCAGGACAGAGACGTGTTCTACGTTGTCCCTTCTCGTCATGCAGTTTGTGCCTCTGCTGCTTCTGCTGTTAGGAATCGCTCCTTGAAAGACGAGCGAGAGCGTCCTTCCGGGTGCATTGCACTGAGTCGAGTGCTCGCTCGGGACTTTGCTCTCGGGGCCAAGGCAAGAGGGCGTGCTTGCCCGCAGAACTGAGAACACGCTGTTGGGCAGAGCTGCAACTGACCGCCGGAGTTCAGCTGTCGCCGGACGGCAGAAGGCGTAGAACGAAGCCGCTTGCGAGCGGCGCAGTGCAGCGAAGAGCTCTCCGAATTCGCCGCTAGCTCCACGGTCCTTCTCAGCTGCGAGTAGCAGCGCTCGCAGTACACGGAGCTTCGCAAGGCCCGAAGACCCGGAGGGAAGTATCGCACACGGAAATGTGCCAGGACAGAGACGTGTTCTACGTTGTCCCTTCTCGTCATGCAGTTTGTGCCTCTGCTGCTTCTGCTGTTAGGAATCGCTCCTTGAAAGACGAGCGAGAGCGTCCTTCCGGGTGCATTGCACTGAGTCGAGTGCTCGCTCGAGACTTTGCTCTCGGGGCCAAGGCAAGAGGGCGTGCTTGCCCGCAGAACTGAGAACACGCTGTTGGGCAGAGCTGCAACTGACCGCCGGAGTTCAGCTCTCGCCGGACGGCAGAAGGCGTAGAACGAAGCCGCTTGCGAGCGGCGCAGTGCAGCGAAGAGCTCTCCGAATTCGCCGCTAGCTCCACGGTCCTTCTCAGCTGCGAGTAGCAGCGCTCGCAGTACACGGAGCTTCGCAAGGCCCGAAGACCCGGAGGGAAGTATCGCACACGGAAATGTGCCAGGACAGAGACGTGTTCTACGTTGTCCCTTCTCGTCATGCAGTTTGTGCCTCTGCTGCTTCTGCTGTTAGGAATCGCTCCTTGAAAGACGAGCGAGAGCGTCCTTCCGGGTGCATTGCACTGAGTCGAGTGCTCGCTCGGGACTTTGCTCTCGGGGCCAAGGCAAGAGGGCGTGCTTGCCCGCAGAACTGAGAACACGCTGTTGGGCAGAGCTGCAACTGACCGCCGGAGTTCAGCTCTCGCCGGACGGCAGAAGGCGTAGAACGAAGCCGCTTGCGAGCGGCGCAGTGCAGCGAAGAGCTCTCCGAATTCGCCGCTAGCTCCACGGTCCTTCTCAGCTGCGAGTAGCAGCGCTCGCAGTACACGGAGCTTCGCAAGGCCCGAAGACCCGGAGGGAAGTATCGCACACGGAAATGTGCCAGGACAGAGACGTGTTCTACGTTGTCCCTTCTCGTCATGCAGTTTGTGCCTCTGCTGCTTCTGCTGTTAGGAATCGCTCCTTGAAAGACGAGCGAGAGCGTCCTTCCGGGTGCATTGCACTGAGTCGAGTGCTCGCTCGGGACTTTGCTCTCGGGGCCAAGGCAAGAGGGCGTGCTTGCCCGCAGAACTGAGAACACGCTGTTGGGCAGAGCTGCAACTGACCGCCGGAGTTCAGCTGTCGCCGGACGGCAGAAGGCGAAGAACGAAGCCGCTTGCGAGCGGCGCAGTGCAGCGAAGAGCTCTCCGAATTCGCCGCTAGCTCCACGGTCCTTCTCAGCTGCGAGTAGCAGCGCTCGCAGTACACGGAGCTTCGCAAGGCCCGAAGACCCGGAGGGAAGTTTCGCACACGAAAATGTGCCAGGACAGAGACGTGTTCTACGTTGTCCCTTCTCGTCATGCAGTTTGTGCCTCTGCTGCTTCTGCTGTTAGGAATCGCTCCTTGAAAGACGAGCGAGAGCGTCCTTCCGGGTGCATTGCACTGAGTCGAGTGCTCGCTCGGGACTTTGCTCTCGGGGCCAAGGCAAGAGGGCGTGCTTGCCCGCAGAACTGAGAACACGCTGTTGGGCAGAGCTGCAACTGACCGCCGGAGTTCAGCTGTCGCCGGACGGCAGAAGGCGAAGAACGAAGCCGCTTGCGAGCGGCGCAGTGCAGCGAAGAGCTCTCCGAATTCGCCGCTAGCTCCACGGTCCTTCTCAGCTGCGAGTAGCAGCGCTCGCAGTACACGGGGCTTCGCAAGGCCCGAAGACCCGGAGGGAAGTATCGCACACGAAAATGTGCCAGGACAGAGACGTGTTCTACGTTGTCCCTTCTCGTCATGCAGTTTGTGCCTCTGCTGCTTCTGCTGTTAGGAATCGCTCCTTGAAAGACGAGCGAGAGCGTCCTTCCGGGTGCATTGCACTGAGTCGAGTGCTCGCTCGGGACTTTGCTCTCGGGGCCAAGGCAAGAGGGCGTGCTTGCCCGCAGAACTGAGAACACGCTGTTGGGCAGAGCTGCAACTGACCGCCGGAGTTCAGCTGTCGCCGGACGGCAGAAGGCGAAGAACGAAGCCGCTTGCGAGCGGCGCAGTGCAGCGAAGAGCTCTCCGAATTCGCCGCTAGCTCCACGGTCCTTCTCAGTTGCGAGTAGCAGCGCTCGCAGTACACGGGGCTTCGCAAGGCCCGAAGACCCGGAGGGAAGTTTCGCACACGAAAATGTGCCAGGACAGAGACGTGTTCTACGTTGTCCCTTCTCGTCATGCAGTTTGTGCCTCTGCTGCTTCTGCTGTTAGGAATCGCTCCTTGAAAGACGAGCGAGAGCGTCCTTCCGGGTGCATTGCACTGAGTCGAGTGCTCGCTCGGGACTTTGCTCTCGGGGCCAAGGCAAGAGGGCGTGCTTGCCCGCAGAACTGAGAACACGCTGTTGGTCAGAGCTGCAACTGACCGCCGGAGTTCAGCTCTCGCCGGACGGCAGAAGGCGAAGAACGAAGCCGCTTGCGAGCGGCGCAGTGCAGCGAAGAGCTCTCCGAATTCGCCGCTAGCTCCACGGTCCTTCTCAGCTGCGAGTAGCAGCGCTCGCAGTACACGGGGCTTCGCAAGGCCCGAAGACCCGGAGGGAAGTATCGCACACGAAAATGTGCCAGGACAGAGACGTGTTCTACGTTGTCCCTTCTCGTCATGCAGTTTGTGCCTCTGCTGCTTCTGCTGTTAGGAATCGCTCCTTGAAAGACGAGCGAGAGCGTCCTTCCGGGTGCATTGCACTAAGTCGAGTGCTCGCTCGGGACTTTGCTCTCGGGGCCAAGGCAAGAGGGCGTGCTTGCCCGCAGAACTGAGAACACGCTGTTGGGCAGAGCTGCAACTGACCGCCGGAGTTCAGCTCTCGCCGGACGGCAGAAGGCGAAGAACGAAGCCGCTTGCGAGCGGCGCAGTGCAGCGAAGAGCTCTCCGAATTCGCCGCTAGCTCCACGGTCCTTCTCAGCTGCGAGTAGCAGCGCTCGCAGTACACGGGGCTTCGCAAGGCCCGAAGACCCGGAGGGAAGTTTCGCACACGAAAATGTGCCAGGACAGAGACGTGTTCTACGTTGTCCCTTCTCGTCATGCAGTTTGTGCCTCTGCTGCTTCTGCTGTTAGGAATCGCTCCTTGAAAGACGAGCGAGAGCGTCCTTCCGGGTGCATTGCACTGAGTCGAGTGCTCGCTCGGGACTTTGCTCTCGGGGCCAAGGCAAGAGGGCGTGCTTGTCCGCAGAACTGAGAACACGCTGTTGGGCAGAGCTGCAACTGACCGCCGGAGTTCAGCTGTCGCCGGACGGCAGAAGGCGAAGAACGAAGCCGCTTGCGAGCGGCGCAGTGCAGCGAAGAGCACACGAGCAGTCAAAGAGCTAATTCGCTATCGCTTTCACTTCTCAGTGGTCTTACTGCTTGGAAAAGCAGCACACAGCCGTTGCACGCCAGGGCAAAAGCTGCGGCAGTGCCCGTCCTCACTCCTTCGCTGTACTGTACTCCATGCAGCTAGAGCGAAGCGAGAAGGACGCGAGGAAGAAAAAAGCGTACTTAAACTAGCCCCCTGGCAGCAGCCCTGAAAGGGCACATAACACACGGCGTCTCGCTGCCCTCCGTTCTACACACTCGCAGCTCCCTCTGCCGACTTCCAGAAGTTGCTACCAGAGCAGAGGCGGCCAGATTGAAGAGGCAGTGCCTAGGTTCACCTTCTCCTTACTGCGCGTAAGCTACGTCCAGCTCCTCGCTGCACTCTGGATTTCCCTTCTCCGCGGCACTTACCGTGGTGCTGTGTGCAACTCGGCGCCTAGAAGTGACCGCCAATGCTTTCACAGCGGGCTGCAAGGGAACCAAGGAGCAGCACAAGCAGCAGTGCTTCAGCTTGCTCCTTCCGACTGCTAAGGGCACTTGGGAGGGCAAGCGAGAGTCAACCACCTTCCTCTCCTAGTAGCCTGTAACGTGGTGCACACAAGCACGGGACGAGTGCTGCTTCGTTCACCACCCTCGCCCACGCCTGGCGCTGCTTTCACTTGCCGGCGGCCAGAAGCCGCTGCAAGGGCGCCACACAACCACAAGTGCGCCGGCAGCCAAGAGCTAGAGAACGCTGCTTCTGCCCAAGCCCGCCTAGGGCGTGCATCTTTGTTCTCAGAGCTCCGTGCAACAGTCTGCCTCTCTCGCAGTTCGAATGGAAAACGAAAGCTTTTCGCCTACGCCCTTCACAGAGATCCGTTGCCAGGACGAGAATGCTTTGTGGCCGGAGCTCGCCCCCGCCGCGAGGAAGCTGCTATTAGCACCGCGTTGCAGGGACACGTCTCGCTTCTTGACTACGTGCTCAGCGCTCTCCGAATTCGCCGCTAGCTCCACGGTCTTTCTCAGCTGCGAGTAGCAGCGCTCACAGTACATAGAGCTTCGCAAGGACCGAAGACCCGGAGGGAAGTATCGCACTCGAAAATGTGCCAGGATAGAGACGTTCTACACTGAGTAGAGACACAGACAGACAGAGAGTTCTACACTGCCCCTTCTCGTCGGCCATCTTGTGCTCTGCTGCCTCTGCTGTGACGAATAGGTCCTTGAAAGGCGAGCGACAGCGGCTCTCCAGGCACTGAAGAGAGTTCCCTAGGGACTTTTCGATGTAAAACTTTTTCCACCTCCAAAAATACATGGGTAAGTCCTAAAAGTTTTGGTTTTCTTAAGAATAGTTTCGCCCAAGTTTTGCTGTTCTAAACACCCATGGTTTCAGTCTTCACTTAACTGCTTGTTTCTGTCTTTTTGGCTAGTGGCAATCTAATTCTAAGGTAACTAGATGTGTTGGAAATCCATAAATTACATCTCAAGTTAGGTGGGAAAATTGGCTCGGAAGAAAATGGAATTGAGAATTTGGAAAGAATCCAGAGTGAGCTGATGTCACAATCCGAGATTCCCTTGGGTTCCAAATCCTTTCATTTGTGTTTTTGTGGGCTTTTTGAAGGCGGTGTACAGTTGAAGCCATGATTTAGCTGCGGTGAGACCTGCTCTGCTGTAAAAGCATTATTTTCTCAGTGAGCATGGACAACAGTTAGAGTGTCGTCTTTTAAGATTCCCTGCACTCCACTTATGGTGGCAAAAGCAGTGCCTTGACTGTAATCATAAAAGTGATTACAGCTTCATTGCTTTGACATCATGTAGGATGCTTCCTCCATCTGCTGTGGTCAGCATTAAGTAACAGATTTCTCAGTTTCTAGGAAGAGTCTAGCAAACAATCACCTTGCTCCTTCTCTTGCATTTATTCATCACTGCTATGCTGCTATACAGACAGGTAGTCTGTTTATGATTCAACAATTCAATGGGACATCAAGTAAATAACAAAGCAAAACTAACTACCGAAAGCACTATAAGGGCCAGAGATTAGCTTGGATCAAAACAGGTATTCTCCTAGCATTGTTTACAAACGAGTCAGCATGTGAAACAGAAGGCACAATGTAGTTTGTGCCTTGTTTTGGGCATGCCCGGAAGAAGGAAATTCTGATTTCACATACGGGAAAAGAAATGTTGACATTTGAATGAGATTGTTCATACCCCAGTAAAGGTTGCTTTGAAAGGTTGTGGAAGTCCTGTTAGGAAACATGGCTTTACAAGTCCTTTCCACCAGGAGACAACAGCTGCAGAACATCTGGGTGTGCCAGTGTTGAGAGCACCAGCAAAGATCAAAGTGGAGAAGTTGGTGAACAATGGCAGTGGCCTGGCGGAGGGCAAGTGGGGTGCTGGCTGTGGGACCAGGGGAGTCCTGACTGATTTAGGAGGCGTATGATGGTCTGTGCCAGCAAGCGGAGTAGTGCTGTGGCCTTGGCACACTGCTAATACTGGAATTCAGTGGGGTCACTGGGCAGGCTGAGTGTGTGAGCTGCTGGAGGGACCCAGGTTGCCCACATGTAAACATCCAGTCTCACTCTTGCCAGCCACAGAAAGGAGCAGGATGTGGCTGCTGGCGATGCCTGTCACGTATACGCAGTGTATATGTGTGCTATCCCAGCCTGCTGGGAACACTTCTTCTTTGGGACTGCTTGGGCTGAGGGAGAGAAAGCAGTGGTAGTTTCTGAGGTTTCGAGTTTGTTCGAGTTTCTCAGGCTGTTTCTGGAGCCACCCCGAGTTCTCTTCCTTGAAGCATTTCAAGTCCTGCTAATTTTCAAAATTCAAACAGACACAGCCCTAAGCTAGTTGATCTGACTTCAGAGCTATTCTTACGCTGAGCTGTTGCATGATCTGATCTCCTGAGATGTCTTCCATCTCAGTTTATGACCTGGTTCTTGTGAAAAGTAGGATCTTTTAGCCTGGAGAAGAGAGGTTTCTGGAGAGACAGTATTGTGGCCTTTGAATATGTAAAGAGGGTATAAGACAAATGGAGAAAGACTTTTTAGGAAAGTTTGCAGAGACAGGACAAGGGGCCATGCTTTCAAACTGAGACTAGGTTTAGATTGGCTAAAAGGAAAAACTTTTCTACAGTGAAGCTGGTGAGACACTCAAACGGGTGTTCCAGAGAAGTTGTGGATGCCCCATCATTGAGAGTGCTCCTTATCAGTTTGGCTAGTCTTGAGCAATTTGATCTACTGTAAGATCTACCTGGCAAGGGAGTTGGACTAGATGATCTTTAATCACAGACTGTTGTATGATTCCGTGAAAGACAGAATGCAATAAAGTTCATATTTCAGATTTTGGCGCAGACATATTTATTATTTCTCACTTTATGCATCATTGCAATGACAACTTGTTAGCTTCTGAAATGATTAGCTGAGATTGATTTCCTTCCTTAGTTTCATTTTCTCTGTTATTCCTTCACTCTTGGACTTTTTTTTTCACTAGATTCCCTCTTTCAGTAAACTGCCCTTAAGTATCACTTTGCTCCCCACCTGGCTTTTTTTTTTTTTTTCAATGACACCTTTTCACTGGTTCGTTTTGGGCCTTTGCTGCTTGAAGTCCAGCAGCCTCCTTGTCTGAGCATTACGGAGCTTTCTTTACAGCTTCATCACTATGCAAAAAGCCATAAATTACTGTGTTCCATCTCACATACCATCAAGTATCACACTAATATTCCCTCTGCTGAATAGCTGATTGGCTTACATAGACCAGCCAAATACCAGGAAATCCGGATGGCAGCAAGAATCTTGTAGACTACTCCCGCTGTTCATTTAAATTCTGGAGAAGTCACGTGAGGTATCACATTCTCTTGAAAGAAGTGTCTATCATCTCGGACATTCTAGAATGGGCTATTAATATTGTCATGAGTTTCTGGCTAGACTTTTTAGTATGCAAATTCAAATTCAAATGATCTGAAATGATAGAACTTCAAGAAATTTTTTTTCCCAGAATCGAAGTATGATGGAGTTCCACAGGGAGAATCTTAATCTTAGTTATTCTATTCCATCTCACATCATGGCTGGGGGCAGGGAGAAGGGAGTATCTTTGGGGGACAATGGGTTCCGGTGTAGTCAGTAAGCTGGGCAGAGGAGCCATCAGGTATTTTCTGTTGTTGGGGGGGGGGGGAATTCGTGTGAACTCTTCCTTTCTTGTACCCTGCCACTAGTATTGTTGCTAAAATTGTTTGTTTTCTCATCCAAGTGACAAAATCAGCACACTTAATGAGGGATGAAGAGGGAGCAGCGACCTCAGAACAGGAGGAAGAAGAAGCAGAGCCTGCTGTCCTCCAGAAGAAAAAAACACTACCAGCCA
The DNA here is from genome assembly GCF_052056855.1 of Sturnus vulgaris. NCBI lineage: Eukaryota > Metazoa > Chordata > Aves > Passeriformes > Sturnidae > Sturnus > Sturnus vulgaris. The sequence goes on from NW_028276807.1 coordinate 32,770, forward strand.
ACTTTGCATCATCTGTGAACTTCCTGGGCGTGTACTCTATCCCCTTGTCCAGAACACTGAGCAAGATATTAAACAGGACTGGGCCCAAGACCGAGCCTTGGGGACCAGCTGGATGAACTCTATTTCCCACCACTCTGTGGGCCTGGCCATCACCCAGTTTGTCACCCAGCAAACAGCCCACCCATGCAAACCATAAGCAGACAGTTTCTTCAGGAGAATGATGTGAGACTCATTGCAAAAAGGATCAGGGAGATGCCTAGGAAGAGTCTCAGGTGAATCCAGGAGACTATAGTGGAGGACTATTCAGTTTTCCAATCAATTTGCTTAAAAAACTCTACAAAACCGTAATAAAAAAACAAACAAACAATCAAACAAACAAAAAAAGCAGACCAAACAAACACACAAAACCCCCCAACCTATAATCCCCAAAGAGACAAAAAAAGCCCCCAGAAAGCCCACCAAAAACCCACCCAAAACTGAAAAAATACCCCAAACCCAACACAAAAAATCAGGGTGAAGGTTTTTAGTAACTTTAAAAATAACAAAACAAAACAAAACTAAAAAACCCCCAGAAAGTCACATTTCTAAAGGTGCTGTCCCCGCCTCTTCTCTCAGCAGGGAGGACATCCTGAAGTGGAGCCAGTTGGAAGAAAGCGGGACAGGGCAGCACCTGGGCCATTGTCACAGGACGGCCCTGTGGCTGCCCCATTGCCAAAACCTGGACACATAAATCAAACACAGGTATGCACATGTGCTTAGACACAGCAAAAATATATTTGTCTGAAAAGAATACAGGTCCATTTCTATCACTGGAAAGAGCATAATGCCTCGTCTCAGCTTTCTTTTCAGTCATTACAAATGTTTCGAAAATAAAGGAGTGCAGAAAATGGAAATATCCAAGATCAACATGAGGACCAGTAACAAAGATTCCATTTTTGAAACTGCATTGGGAATCCTCTGCAGAAATTGACTCAGAGCTCTAAGATTTACAAAAAAGACCAAGAGGACTGGAGTCAATACAACACAGTGTCTGGAGACTTCAGCTGGTTACCTTGATTTCTCAAATATGATGGAGAAAGCACCTTAGCAACTACAGCTGCCAGTTCTCTCAGGGCCCTGACATGCCTCTGGGTGGGTCCCATGGTCTTGCATGCTCAGGTTCCTCAAGTGGTCTGAAAGCTGACCTGCTACTATGGGTTAGAATCAAGTCCACCAGTCCAATAACCTGAGAGATGTGGAAATAGTGACTGGCAGTAAAAATTGAGACCAACACTTGTTGAGTACCTCAGCCTTCTCCTTGTCTGTTGTCACTAGTCCTGTCTGGCTTATGGGGGGGGGGGGGGGGGGGGGAATAGGGGAGGTGTGATAGGTTTCTTTTCATCTTCCTTTTCCCACTGAAATACCCGTAGGTGCCTTTATTATTCTTAGTTTTGGCATGCTTTTCCAAATTCAGCTTCAACTGAGCCTTAGCTATACTGATCCCATCCTCACACACTCATGTGTTACCACTGTATTTTTCCCATGATTTGCCTCGCTGTGTATTGTCTGCATATTACCTACTTGCATCACATCTATTAATTTTCAATAACCTTCTGGCTTTAACTTGTTTTCAAAAAAAACCCTTTTTGAACCTTTCCACCTCAGAAATTCACCTGGGAAACCCCAAATCCCCAAAATTCACCCCGAAGTCCCCCCTGGGACGCTCAGCACTCACCTGGCAACTCCCAAAAGCCCACAAATTCACCCCAAAATTCACGGGGGACCCCCAAATTCCAGGGCTTCACCCCAAAATCCCACCTGCAACCCCCAAAACCCCTCAAATCACCCCCAAGACCCAGTCCCCCCAACACCTCCCAAATTCACTCCAAAATGTCTCCAATCCCCCTCAAAACCCTCCCAGATACCCCCAAATCCACCAAATTCACTCCCAGACCCATCTGGGACTCCCAAAAATCACCAAAATTCCCCGGAAAATCCACCTGCATCCCCCCAAATTCATCCCAAAATTCTCCCACGACTTCCAAATGCTCACCTGGATACCCCAAAATCGACAGAATTCACCCCAAAATACGCCTGGCATTCCCAAAACTCACCTGAGAACCCTAAAATTCACAAGTATACCCTAAAATTCACCAAATTCACCCCAAAATTCCCCTGAGATCCCTAGAATTCCACAAATTCCCCCTAAAATTCAACTGGGACTCCCCACATTCCACAAATTCACCCCAAACCTCGCTACCCGGGATCCCCCAAAATTCCACAAATTCTCCCCCAAAATCAACCTGGGACCCCTCAAAACTCACCTGGATCTCCCCAAATCCCCGCCCCGCCCCGCCCCCCCCAATTCACCTGGGCACTCCCAAATCCCCAGAATTCAACCCAAAATTCACCTGGGACCCCAAAAACCTCCAAATTCGCTCCAAAATGATTGGCAACTTTACACACTCCATTTTCCCACAAAAGGATCTAGAGCCCTGTGCGCTTCGTATACAAACTAAATGCAAAAAAACTTTCTATTCATTCTCAGCAAAAAGACTTCCTATTCCTCCTTCTTTTGGACAAAACTGCCTTCACTTTCAAACTTATTCTCTTGCTCACTTACCTGCATAATGCTTAGTCCCTGTTCTGCACGCTCATTTTCTTCACTTTTACAAGGAATCCTCTCCTCATCTTCTTCTTCCTCTGCTTCTTCCATTTCCTGTGCCAAGATCACCCGTTTCTCTGTTAGATTTCTTTCTCCAGCTGATTTTTTGACAACTGTCCCTATCTTCTGGCACCGCTCGCTCGAGAGAGGCGATTGTCCCGCTCTGCTCTGGGCTGGGACTGCGCTCTCTTCAAGCCCTGGGGGCAATTTTGGATGCCACAGCGTCAGAAAGACCTCAGGCTATTGGAGAAATGTCCAAAGGAGGGACACAGGGATAGCGAAGAGGCTGGAGGGAAAGCCATACAAAGAGTGGCTCAGGGCATTTGGTTCAGCTGCAGAGAGGACACTGAGCTCACACCTCACTTGGGACCTCTCAGCTCCTCCCAAGGGCAGCACAGGGACAGCTTTGCTCTCTGCTCTCTGCGACCAGGGACAGGAGCCAAGGGAATGCCAGGAGCTGTGTCAGGGGACGATTAGGCTGGCTATCAGGGAAAGGTTTTTTTCCTCAGAGGCTGGTCGGGCACTGAATAGGTTCTCCAGGCAATGGGCACAGCCCCAAGGCTGCCAGAGATCCAGGAGCGTTTGGCCAATGCTCTCAGGGATGCAGAGGGTGGGACTGTTGGAGTGTCTGTGCAGGGCCAGGAGTTGGACTTTGACGATCCCTAGGGGTCCCTTCCGACTCAGGAAACTCTTACCATTTTCCCCTCTTTCCTCTCCTTGCACAATGCTCTCAGCTTACTGTTCCACCGCATGCTCCACTTCTGAAACCTCCGCTACTTCTTTCCAGTTCAAGCACAGTTCTACTGGTTACAATCCAAAGATAGACAGATTGAAAAACAACCAAAAAGAAACACCTGTTTGGAATGTCGTGGTCTTATCTGCATCTCCAACTATGAAGTCGATTGTGCCTTGCAAGTTCTAAAACTTGCAAAACAACAACAACAAAAAACACCCACCACACCGTTTTAACATAGGGATTTGCCTTCTTCTAAGAAATCCATATCCCTTCTCAAAATGGATCTATTTCAGGAAGAGATCATCTTGAATAGATCACTTACTACCTAAAGAACCTGGAACACTCAAATCCGTAATGATAAGCCTGTTACCTTGTCGTTTTCTGTTCCAAAGGCAAATGCATTTGCTCAAGTGCCGTTTGTAACAAGGACAGAGCTCAAAGTGTGGCTCTGAGAAATGTTTTGGTTTCCCTCTCCTATCTCCATCAAAAGCACTTTCTTCAATGGCTGAAACAATACTTGATACAGTCTGAATTTTAAAGGTCATGAAAATTTTCTCCAAAGTGAAAAATTAATATAGCAGTCAGGTTTGAAACCAACGGGAATTTTTGTTTTACCTGTTTGAAGATTCCCTTCACACTAAAATGCTGGCTGATGGATACCTAGAAGAAATCAATTCCCACAAAATGCTTCTGGGTAAGCCATTACGTCATCCATTACAATTTGCTTCAGTGTCCCGTTCCTGTCCAATTGAAGGTCCCTGTTTAAGAGACTCAAGTGCGGAGAGAAATAAAATTAAATATGACTACAGTGCCTTTAAATCGAAATCGAACTTCCTGATCAATCTCATAAAACCTTTAGGCTAAATGTTGCCATTGATCTGTTTCTACTGAACACAATCACGTCCTGGCTTGTTAGAGATTAGTTCATTACAAAGAAAGAAACGCAGAGAAGTTAAAATATTTCCAAAGAAGCATTTGACATCCTTCCTTTTGGATGGGGAACCACACCAACACTGCTTACATAAGAGGTCAAATGACTGTCTTCCATGTTAGTTCTGCACTGTGCTCAGCGGAGCCTTTCTGGTTTATTTGCCTTTGACTTGGACATAAAGCTGAGTCTTGATTCAAGAAAAATCAATATTCACACTTGTTTTCATTTACACGGACATTGGCTTGGTCTCCTAAACAAAGAGAATGATGGGGAATTTTTGTACGAGTTCAGATAGGTAACATTCTCTTTCCGCAACCTGGCATTGTATTTTCACTTGGTCTGTTACCTCTGGCTTTGTTTTAACGGCTCAAATTATTAGGAAGAGTATCAAACCTCCAGCTCTAACCACAGTCCCACTGCGAGGTGTGTGAAGGTATGTGCATCTGCCCCTCAGGTCCACACTGCTCTTCTAATGTGCCTCTGATCGAGCAGGTAGGAAAGACCTCCTGGGTGTGTGAACAGTGCTGCTTCCTCTACGGCTTCAGAGCTGCTGCTAAGCTCTTCAGGAAGGAGAGCGGTATTGTACCCATTTTTAGATGGTTTTTAAAGTTGCCGGTGCTTGGCTGTCTTAAACGTCTGAGTTCCTAGAACTTTGAATGAGATCAAATCTATGAGTGAAGAGATGATGGTGCAGACCAACTTCTGATTCCGGTGATCCAAGAATCTGCACTACTACTTTTACCTTCTGAATAAGGCATGGATGTGATGGTATGCACAGTAATACTGATGTGCTATGGTTTTTGAATGATAGCAGTCTTCCTTTGTCCCATTCCTAAACCGTGGGCATTATTTGCCTTAACCTTGTTCAGTAGGGACATTATTCTATATTCTTACATGAAGTGAAAAGCACTCTTTTTCCATACCTTCACACAACAGCATTAAAACAAGGCCTAAGTAGTACAACCAATGTTCAAAGATGCTCTACCTTTTAAGTTTACAAAACATACCAAATTCATACCTTGTTCTAAGTTGATCTCAAGAAGAAAGGGTGTTCTCCAAATACTCCTTCAGCTCTTCCTCACAGCTCACCGTTTGCCTTTTTTCTAAGATTGTATCCAGATCACTTTCATCATCTAAGGCCACATAAAAAAGCTAGTAAAAATGGTTTCGTAGATACTAAAATCTCCCCAGCTCTTTAGGATTCAAGGAAGTTAATTATGCACATATCTTCTACACCCAGAAGAGAAAGCTACCTCAGCAAAACTCATCGCCTATGAAAATCTTCCTAGATAATGAACACCTCTGACACTGCCACCCCAAGTTGGTGTTCTGAAACAATGAGAACCTCACATCCAATCAGACTCTAGACCTGCACAAGATCTCGTCATAGCAACTTGCAGCCACTTTCTACAGAAAGCAGCAGTGATCTCTATCGCTGTTGCCATACCAACAATAAGACAGGACTGTCCATTCAGCGTGAATCAAGCAGTTAGCAAAAATGCACCTGACAGAATGAAACTGAAGAGGAGAAATTCCCATCTAAAAGTCAAAGATTACATTTTTAATTTTATAGCAGGTATTTTGAATTTCAGAGGGCTCTTTGCATTAAGAAGTCCTGTCTTTATAGCACACCCTTGTTTTTATGTTTCTACCTGGATTATGGCCATTTAGCCGTCTCCTTCAAATCACTCCAAAGAAAAACATTCAAGTGAACAAGTTCTTTCTAAACTGCTGGAAGGTGAAATGAATGAGTAAGAGGATATGTAACATGATAAAAGGCTGCCTGGAATTTTACGACTGGTATCCAACATGGCGTCTTCTATCTGGAGAGTAAAAAAAAATCAGTCTCCAAGTAAACTGGTAAGAATGCGGATTCTCAAAACTTCTGTTTATTCTGGCACCATAAAGCACCAAATCACATTCTATAATTTATCCCTTTAGAAACAACTGCCCGACTTTTTTTATGTATAGAAAAGATTGGAAGACATTTGGGAGATCATTTCCAGCTCTTTCTGAAGTCTGATCTTAAGCAGACTGGGCCATATGTCATTCATCGCTATCCTATGTATTTCAGATAGAAATGATCATAAAAATACAATCTATTTCTATTACAAATAATAAACACAAGAATTATGAACACTTCCACATGAAACTCTTCCACACCAAACTGTTTCTCTGGAGTGTTTTGTCACACTATGGACCTCTTTCTAAGGTGACATCAACAGCCTACCACGCAGAAGGCATTGCAGGTGGGAGCACAGGAAGAACAGACTAATCCCAAGGAGTGATGAAGATATATGTCATCAAATAAAAGAAACGTACATCCACGTGCTCCACTTCTTCAAACCTACATTTTCGTTTCTCAGTCATCTGAAGCATGTTGGAGTGCACAACTTCAGCATCTTCTGCTGTGCAAATGTTCACATCCAACAGGGTCATCTGAAGGAAAAGAAGAACAAATTATTGACATGCACAGAAGAAATACTGTGTGGCTTTCAGAGAGCCTGGCTAAACGTAGTGTTTCTTTTCTTGTGATGGACAGAGATAGATTCAGCCTCCCACATGCCATATTAGATTACTAAACAATACCATCTGGTTGGACACAAAGGGAGAAATTGAGGCAGAGGTGGAATTTCTTTCCCAAGATAAGACAGATTTAGCACAAGGGCTGAGGCTCCTTGCATCTTCCACATTCATGTAGGACAGCACTCCCTTCATTACTGGCATTTGTTACGGCTTTTCCACATTTCAAGCACAAATACCAACTACTACTGTGAAACCAAACGGATGGCTTACTTTTTGAACAGAGTAAGGCGGAGGTTAAAAAGGAATTCCACTTGTTATCTCACTGTCTGGTGCATCTTTACTCTCTCTAATGACACATTGGACCACGGCTATCACAGCCAAAAGCTGTGGCACTCAACTTGCACATCTGCCCTTTCTCCTGACATTTGCCCTCGACCAGCTCATACTGGATGCTCATTTTCTCCACGCACTCCACATTAGGGCTGTCTGAATGATACGGAACAGACCACAGTCAAAATTCCCATCTTTCACAGTGCAGTGTGACATGGAAACATGACAGAGGCCATGTGCTGAATCTCAGCACACGGAACAGATGCCAGCAGTGCCTACAGACACCAGACATTACCAGCCAAAGAAATCAAGACATTTTCATACACAGCTGTTTCTCATTATGCTTCAAAGTAGCAAGGTACTTAACAATCGCTACCAACTTCTTTGCTACCATACAGGCTACAAACATCCCAACTGGATGTGCTCTGGAGCAAGAGAAGGCAGACACAGAGCGGGAAGGCATGCTGCAAGGACACAGAGAAAGGAAGTATCTCCAATACTTCCCCTCTTCTTCTCATACTTCCCCTCTTCTTCTCCAGGAGTTAAAAAGGAGTATTTTTGTATGACTGAGAAGGGATCCACGTCAAAATTAACATTTGATTTCCCCCAGATTCATTCTAACCGAGCCAGTTCCTGCTAGATCTCCCCATGCACAGGTGTTTGTACTGGCCAAAGGAAAGCCATGCCACAGGCAGCTTCTTTGGCTCTTACTGCCACCTCCAAGCAACTGAGAAGGTATGTGGCAACACACGGAACAAAGAATAGAGCAAACATGCACTCTCAAAGCAACCGTCTGCCTCATCGTTGCCCAGGAGAAAAGAAAATATTGCTTGAATTCCAGACTGTTCTTAGGATTTCCCGACCTACCTAGACTTTTGTTTCAATTCTCCAGAGTTCTGCACCATTCGTTTCCATCAGATTTGGCACGTGTTGGAGGCAACAGGGTGCTATCAAAGCAGGAAACAAGAGTCAGGTATCCTAAAATACAAACCAGTCAGTACTTCAAATATAAAATTATGAATCCGAATATCCATACTACTGGGCGTTCTTTTATTTACAGCCATCTTGGCAATGAAAATAAACCTGAGATTGTTGTTGTTCAAGGCCAACTGTTTACTGCCCGATAAGGAACTAACTGTCATCTACCTGGTTCCTACATCCACCGTAAAAAACCTCCCTGTAAAGATCGTAATGCATTGCACCCACACCAATGTGTCTTGTGTTCAGGATGGATATTCAAACGTAGCAACGTTAGATTTCTATCCAGACTCCTCTCTTCATTTATTCCGCAAATAAAATCCCACGCCATGGAGAAAAAAATGCCTTGACAAAAACACCAAGTTCTAGCTCTCCACCCCTCTTTGCCCATTTCTGCTATGTTTCGAGATTTACTTCTGCATTCCTCCATTTTTAGAGCCTGATCGCCACCTATTAAGTGTAGCTGGGGCACTGAAAATCAAGAATGCATTTTTTCCATTCAAAAGAGCTGTACAGAAATAGATGTAGACCCTGCCTTACTGCTGCATTTAGCAATCACACATTGACAGGAAGCAAAGTGCATTTTGTAGCCAAGTCCTTCATTAACTCCAGCAACAATTGTTTTCCTTTATGCTATACCCTCTTTTGCCATACCCGATATATTGCAAAACCTTCAGTCTCTCTTCACTGAGTACCATCTGCTCCTTTATCAACTTTTCCATTTCCATATTCACAGTTGGGGGATTCTGTATTTCTTCACTTGCCATAAATTCTCTGCAGGATGGAAAGTAGATATGTAGAATGGAATCACATGATATATGTGATATCATACGTGGTATCACGTAGAAAGAAAAAATGATCAAGTATTACTTTAACAGAAACCAAAAGTGAACACTAGCCTCTTGGTGTTGCTCATTGTCCAAAAGAAGACTGCCAAATTTCTGACCTGAAACTCTGAACTCCACACTTCTTTTGCATGAGCTTCCAGTCCCTTGCCATTTCAGTTGATGCCATTTTTCTTTCTCAAGCTCTGATTTCATTCGATTCAAGAGTAGCTTGGCAGTTGCCCTCTCATTATCCAGCAGTGCTCCGTTTATATTCTGTGTATTAAAAAACAAAACCAGAAGTAGAAGCAGCATACAACATGCAAAAACAAACCAAAAATTGTCTCTTCTACAGAAAATGAGGGGAGAAAAGAACACAAATGATAACCAATACCCCGTCAAGTAGAAATTTCTTCTATATTTCAGTGATTGATAGGCAGAAAAAATGAATTTCATCTGGGGAAAGAAAGACATTCTAGGAATATTCAGACTGCTATCTTGCCCCAGGTAAAACATTTACCATGGCCTTAGCGTTAATGAGCTTGTGAACATCAGCTGCCAAGAGGAAGGACATTTCCTCCAGTTTCACACAATACTTGGTCAGTACATCTGCTATCTGTGCAATCAAAGAATACAGAAAAGCAACAACAATGAAAAGTAGAACTCAAATATCAATTTCCCAAGTTAAAATCTACATGAACAAGACAATTTTTCCATTCAAGTGAATTCGATTTAATTAATTCATTAACTACATAAGTAGCATTCTCACGTTCAAGAGTAGAATTCAAAGAATCGACGTTGCTTCTTCTGAGACATTGAAGCCTGAGTAGATCCCAACTTCAAATCTAGTAGGACGGCATGAAAGCAATACCTGCTACATTTAGTACATGTAAACTACAAAGAACATCTAGAACAGCTCTAAAAGATGCACAAACCCATGAACTTTGAAGGAGACGCTAGCAAGAAATGTGGAAATAGGCTTTATCTGCCCAGTGCTTTTCCCAAAAGCACGGGCACTCCTTGGCGTCAGTGAGAGTCTCTGTCTCATTACTCAGCAGCTGGCTTAGGGTAAAAAAGGATGCATGCAATCACTTCATTCCTGTTCATGACATAAACTTACTGCATCATCGTGGAAGCCATTTACTTGGAAATATAGCCTAAAAAATAGGTGTCAGACTGGGTACATATCTAGATTGCTATGAGCAAAACCAATTTCTTTTTAACAGGAAAGCCATACAATATGCCTGCCATGGCAAATATTAGTCTACTAGCCCTGCACTTCAACGGGCAGTGAGCAGTTCATGACACCAAGTTTACGTTTGGCAAGGAGACAGTCTATTTATTACAAGCCCCTAGTTCTAGAACCAAGAATTCCGGAGTTGCTCATTCCCAATGAAAATCTGTCCATTTCATACCTTTGGGGTTTTATGCTTCTGTTCTTTACCTGTCTTGAGTGTGGCTTTCTTGTGAAGTCACTGATGGGTGTTTTTCCAACACATTTCTGCTGATTACACGGTAATTGCGTGGCATCAGCAGACATCTCTGAATGTCTCTTGAAAGTATGCTTTTTACTCTTCCTAGAGGACCTTGTCTTCTTCTTTCCTTCACCCAAAAGGTGGGCTAAGTGAGCCTTCAAAGAACCATCATCTCAACAATTAGAATTCTTTCAAACCTACTGAATGGAGAACAGCGACAAAAAAATTTTAAAAAGACTAGTACGCGAAAGACAACAGAAGAGAAAGGTAAAATAATGAATCCTACATGCCACGTGCATAACTCTCTTCATTCAAGGCTATTTTCAAAATGAGAAAAAAAAAAGATCATCTTTTCCTCAGAGAGGAAAAGTGGAGTAACTGGATTGTGTTGCCTTGCCTACAGTTACCAGAAAAGTCAACAGCTGAGTTGAAAACTCCTGAAGCTGGCTAACTACACCTCTAAATGTTTTACTACTGTGTTATGATTCTGTCTTCAGTTAATAGAACCCGATATACAACAAAGAGATGGGAGCACATGGAGATGCATTGGAGAGCCTACGCTGGAGGTAACACATTCATTTTTTACTCAAACAAATCCAAATTAGAAATGTTGAAAATTACCTGGGGCCATTTCAACAGCCAGCAAACTGACTAACACAACCAATCTTTGGCTTCTATTCAATCCTTTGCTTGTTTTACCTGGACCTTGAAGATCTGTCTGCAGCCTTCCTCTCTGCAAATATATCACACTCGTCCTATTGAGAACCCATGGCTCATCACAGCTGCTTCGCCACGCCTGCTTCCAGAAGAACTGGCAACTACAAGCTGGGAGCCAAGAGATACAACACTTCACTTGGAAAAGGGCCTTCCATGAATCCTAGAATCCCAGAATGGTTTGGACTGGAAGCGACCTTAGAGACAAATTATCTTCTTCCCACATCCTGACACGGGCAGGGACACTTTTCCACTAGTCCAGGTTGCTCCATGTCCGCTCCAGCCTGGCCCTGGACGCTTCCTGCCATGGGGCTCCTACACAGCCTCTTTGAGCAACATGTGCCTCAGCACCCACCCAAGGAAGAATTCCTTTCCAATATCCCATCTATCCCAGCCCTCTGGCAGTTTGAAGCTATTCCCCCTTGTCCTGCGAGTCCAGACCCTTTTCCAAAGTCCCTCCCCAGCTATCTTGGAGCCCCAGCAGGCACTGCAAAGGGCTCGAAGATCTCCCTGGAGCCTTCTGTTCTCCAGATTGGACACCCTCAGCTCTCCCAGACTGTCCTAGAGCAAAGAAGCTCCACCTTTCAAAGCACCTTAGACGCCTCCTACCGCCCAAACTCGATGGCAACGCTGGCCTTCCGGGCCCTACGGATATCGCTTCCGGTGTCGCTCGGAGTCACTCCCGGCTCTCTTCCCGCCCCCCATGGGGCCCTCAGGCGATGCCGCTCCTACGCCACTTCTGCCGCTGTCAGACCAACGGGGGGGCGGGGGGCCAGCCCAGACTCATCCACAATCCACACTGTCCTCGGCGGCTGCTGCGGGCTCACGGCGGCCCACACACCCGGAAGCAGAGCTCCGAACACAGAGGATCATAGCCCCACATTTGTGTTCGTCTCTGCACAAGGCAGGCCAGTCTTGCCATGCCCGGACTTTTCAGTTCAGCACGAGAATGAGAATACACCTGCGCCATGGGGGAGGAAACCTCTAAAGACTCCCTCATACGTGGTCGCTCAACTTAATGCCTAGGCACTTGCCATTCCTAAGGCTACACTAAAGCCTTTTTTACCTTGCGGGTAAGAAATGCCGTTGTTCTCGTGTGCAGCTAAAGGCGCAGCACAGGCAGGCCGGGGCAAAAGCTGGGGCAGAGCCCTTCCTCACTCCTTCGCTGTGCTGTACTCCATGCAGCTAGAGCGAAGCGAGAAGGACGCGAGGAAGAAAAAGGCGTTCTTAAAGTAGCACCCTGGCAGCAGCCCTGAAAAGGCGCATAACACACGGCGTCTCGCTGCCCTCCGTTCTACATACTCGCGGCTCCCTCTGCCGACTTGCAAAAGTTGCTACCAGAGCAGAGGCGGCCAGATTGAAGAGGCAGTGCCTAGGTTCACCTTCTCCTTACTGCACGTAAGCCACGTCCAGCTCCTCGCTGCACTCTGGATTTCCCTTCTCCGAGGCACTTACCGTGGTGCTGTGTGCAACTCGGCGCCTAGAAGCGACCGCCAATGCTTTCACAGCGGGCTGCAAGGGAACCAAGGAGCAGCACAAGCAGCAGTGCTTCAGCTTGCTCCTTCCGACTGCTAAGGGCACTTGGGAAGGCAAGCGAGAGTCAACCACCTTCCTCTCCTAGTAGCCTGTAACGTGGTGCACACAAGCACGGGACTAGTGCCGCTTCGTTCACCGCCCTCGCCCAAGCGTGGAGCCGCTTTCACTTGCCGGCGGCCAGAAGCCGCTGCAAGGGCGCCACACAACCACAAGTGCGCCGGCAGCCAAGAGCTAGAGAACGCTGCTTCTGCCCAAGCCCGCCTAGGGCGTGCACCTTTGTTCTCAGAGCTCCGTGCAACAGTCTGCCTCTCTCGCAGTTCGAATGGAAAACGAAAGCTTTTCGCCTACGCCCTTCACAGAGATCCGTTGCCAGGACGAGAATGCCTTGTGGCCGGAGCTCGCCCCCGCCGCGAGGAAGCTGCTATTAGCACCGCGTTGCAGGGACACGTCTCGCTTCTTGACTACGTGCTCAGCGCTCTCCGAATTCGCCGCTAGCTCCACGGTCTTTCTCAGCTGCGAGTAGCAGCGCTCACAGTACATAGAGCTTCGCAAGGACCGAAGACCCGGAGGGAAGTATCGCACTCGAAAATGTGCCAGGATAGAGACGTTCTACACTGAGTAGAGACACAGACAGACAGAGAGTTCTACACTGCCCCTTCTCGTCGGCCATCTTGTGCTCTGCTGCCTCTGCTGTGACGAATAGGTCCTTGAAAGGCGAGCGACAGCGGCTCTCCAGGCACTGAAGAGAGTTCCCTAGGGACTTTTCGATGTAAAACTTTTTCCACCTCCAAAAATACATGGGTAAGTCCTAAAAGTTTTGGTTTTCTTAAGAATAGTTTCGCCCAAGTTTTGCTGTTCTAAACACCCATGGTTTCAGTCTTCACTTAACTGCTTGTTTCTGTCTTTTTGGCTAGTGGCAATCTAATTCTAAGGTAACTAGATGTGTTGGAAATCCATAAATTACATCTCAAGTTAGGTGGGAAAATTGGCTCGGAAGAAAATGGAATTGAGAATTTGGAAAGAATCCAGAGTGAGCTGATGTCACAATCCGAGATTCCCTTGGCTTCCAAATCCTTTCATTTGTGTTTTTGTGGGCTTTTTGAAGGCGGTGTACAGTTGAAGCCATGATTTAGCTGCGGTGAGACCTGCTCTGCTGTAAAAGCATTATTTTCTCAGTGAGCATGGACAACAGTTAGAGTGTCGTCTTTTAAGATTCCCTGCACTCCACTTATGGTGGCAAAAGCAGTGCCTTGACTGTAATCATAAAAGTGATTACAGCTTCATTGCTTTGACATCATGTAGGATGCTTCCTCCATCTGCTGTGGTCAGCATTAAGTAACAGATTTCTCAGTTTCTAGGAAGAGTCTAGCAAACAATCACCTTGCTCCTTCTCTTGCATTTATTCATCACTGCTATGCTGCTATACAGACAGGTAGTCTGTTTATGATTCAACAATTCAATGGGACATCAAGTAAATAACAAAGCAAAACTAACTACCGAAAGCACTATAAGGGCCAGAGATTAGCTTGGATCAAAACAGGTATTCTCCTAGCATTGTTTACAAACGAGTCAGCATGTGAAACAGAAGGCACAATGTAGTTTGTGCCTTGTTTTGGGCATGCCCGGAAGAAGGAAATTCTGATTTCACATACGGGAAAAGAAATGTTGACATTTGAATGAGATTGTTCATACCCCAGTAAAGGTTGCTTTGAAAGGTTGTGGAAGTCCTGTTAGGAAACATGGCTTTACAAGTCCTTTCCACCAGGAGACAACAGCTGCAGAACATCTGGGTGTGCCAGTGTTGAGAGCACCAGCAAAGATCAAAGTGGAGAAGTTGGTGAACAATGGCAGTGGCCTGGCGGAGGGCAAGTGGGGTGCTGGCTGTGGGACCAGGGGAGTCCTGACTGATTTAGGAGGCGTGTGATGGTCTGTGCCAGCAAGCGGAGTAGTGCTGTGGCCTTGGCACACTGCTAATACTGGAATTCAGTGGGGTCACTGGGCAGGCTGAGTGTGTGAGCTGCTGGAGGGACCCAGGTTGCCCACATGTAAACATCCAGTCTCACTCTTGCCAGCCACAGAAAGGAGCAGGATGTGGCTGCTGGCGATGCCTGTCACGTATACGCAGTGTATATGTGTGCTATCCCAGCCTGCTGGGAACACTTCTTCTTTGGGACTGCTTGGGCTGAGGGAGAGAAAGCAGTGGTAGTTTCTGAGGTTTCGAGTTTGTTCGAGTTTCTCAGGCTGTTTCTGGAGCCACCCCGAGTTCTCTTCCTTGAAGCATTTCAAGTCCTGCTAATTTTCAAAATTCAAACAGACACAGCCCTAAGCTAGTTGATCTGACTTCAGAGCTATTCTTACGCTGAGCTGTTGCATGATCTGATCTCCTGAGATGTCTTCCATCTCAGTTTATGACCTGGTTCTTGTGAAAAGTAGGATCTTTTAGCCTGGAGAAGAGAGGTTTCTGGAGAGACAGTATTGTGGCCTTTGAATATGTAAAGAGGGTATAAGACAAATGGAGAAAGACTTTTTAGGAAAGTTTGCAGAGACAGGACAAGGGGCCATGCTTTCAAACTGAGACTAGGTTTAGATTGGCTAAAAGGAAAAACTTTTCTACAGTGAAGCTGGTGAGACACTCAAACGGGTGTTCCAGAGAAGTTGTGGATGCCCCATCATTGAGAGTGCTCCTTATCAGTTTGGCTAGTCTTGAGCAATTTGATCTACTGTAAGATCTACCTGGCAAGGAAGTTGGACTACATGATCTTTAATCACAGACTGTTGTATGATTCCGTGGAAGACAGAATGCAATAAAGTTCATATTTCAGATTTTGGCGCAGACATATTTATTATTTCTCACTTTATGCATCATTGCAATGACAACTTGTTAGCTTCTGAAATGATTAGCTGAGATTGATTTCCTTCCTTAGTTTCATTTTCTCTGTTATTCCTTCACTCTTGGACTTTTTTTTTCACTAGATTCCCTCTTTCAGTAAACTGCCCTTAAGTATCACTTTGCTCCCCACCTGGCTTTTTTTTTTTTTTCAATGACACCTTTTCACTGGTTCGTTTTGGGCCTTTGCTGCTTGAAGTCCAGCAGCCTCCTTGTCTGAGCATTACGGAGCTTTCTTTACAGCTTCATCACTATGCAAAAAGCCATAAATTACTGTGTTCCATCTCACATACCATCAAGTATCACACTAATATTCCCTCTGCTGAATAGCTGGTTGGTTTACATAGACCAGCCAAATACCAGGAAATCCAGATGGCAGCAAGAATCTTTTAGACTACTCCCGCTGTTCATTTAAATTCTGGAGAAGTCACGTGAGGTATCACATTCTCTTGAAAGAAGTGTCTATCATCTCGGACATTCTAGAATGGGCTATTAATATTGTCATGAGTTTCTGGCTAGACTTTTTAGTATGCAAATTCAAATTCAAATGATCTGAAATGATAGAACTTCAAGAAATTTTTTTTCCCAGAATCGAAGTATGATGGAGTTCCATAGGGAGAATCTTAATCTTAGTTATTCTATTCCATCTCACATCATGGCTGGGGGCAGGGAGAAGGGAGTATCTTTGGGGGACAATGGGTTCCGGTGTAGTCAGTAAGCTGGGCAGAGGAGCCATCAGGTATTTTCTGTTGTTGGGCGGGGGGGGGGGGGGGGGGGGATTCGTGTGAACTCTTCCTTTCTTGTACCCTGCCACTAGTATTGTTGCTAAAATTGTTTGTTTTCTCATCCAAGTGACAAAATCAGCACACTTAATGAGGGATGAAGAGGGAGCAGCGACCTCAGAACAGGAGGAAGAAGAAGCAGAGCCTGCTGTCCTCCAGAAGAAAAAAACACTACCAGCCAACTTTGCATCATCTGTGAACTTCCTGGGCGTGTACTCTATCCCCTTGTCCAGAACACTGAGCAAGATATTAAACAGGACTGGGCCCAAGACCGAGCCTTGGGGACCAGCTGGATGAACTCTATTTCCCACCACTCTGTGGGCCTGGCCATCACCCAGTTTGTCACCCAGCAAACAGCCCACCCATGCAAACCATAAGCAGACAGTTTCTTCAGGAGAATGATGTGAGACTCATTGCAAAAAGGATCAGGGAGATGCCTAGGAAGAGTCTCAGGTGAATCCAGGAGACTATAGTGGAGGAAGGACGCGAGGAAGAAGAAGGCGTTCTTAAAGTAGCACCCTGGCAGCAGCCCTGAAAGGGCGCATAACACACGGCGTCTCGCTGCCCTCCGTTCTACATACTCGCAGCTCCCTCTGCCGACTTGCAAAAGTTGCTACCAGAGCAGAGGCGGCCAGATTGAAGAGGCAGTGCCTAGGTTCACCTTCTCCTTACTGCACGTAAGCCACGTCCAGCTCCTCGCTGCACTCTGGATTTCCCTTCTCCGAGGCACTTAGAGTGGTGCTGTGTGCAACTCGGCGCCTAGAAGCGACCGCCAAAGCTTTCCCAGCGGGTTGCAAGGGAACCACGGAGCAGCACAAGCAGCAGTGCTTCAGCTTGCTCCTTCCGACTGCTAAGAGCACTTGGGAAGGCAAGCGAGAGTCAACCACCTTCCTCTCCTAGTAGCCTGTAACGTGGTGCACACAAGCACGGGACTAGTGCCGCTTCGTTCACCGCCCTCGCCTAAGCGTGGAGTCGCTTTCACTTGCCGGCGGCCAGAAGCCGCTGCAAGGGCGCCACACAACCACAAGTGCGCCGGCAGCCAAGAGCTAGAGAACGCTGCTTCTGCCCAAGCCCGCCTAGGGCGTGCACCTTTGTTCTCAGAGCTCCGTGCAACAGTCTGCCTCTCTCGCACTTCAAATGGAAAACGAAAGCTTTTCGCCTACGCCCTTCACAGAGATCCGTTGCCAGGACGAGAATGTCTTGTGGCCGGAGCTCGCCCCCGCCGCGCGAGGAAGCTGCTATTAGCACCGCGTTGCAGGGACACGTCTCGCTTCTTGACTACGTGCTTAGCGCTCTCCGAATTCGCCGCTAGCTCCACGGTCTTTCTCAGCTGCAAGTAGCAGCGCTCACAGTACATAGAGCTTCGCAAGGACCGAAGACCCAGAGGGAAGTATCGCACAGGAAAATGTACCAGGACAGAGACGTGTTCTACGTTGTCCCTTCTCGTCATGCAGTTTGTGCCTCTGCTGCTTCTGCTGTTAGGAATCGCTCCTTGAAAAGCGAGCAAGAGCGTCTTTCTGGGTGCATTGCACTGAGTCGAGTGCTCGCTCGGGACTTTGCACTCGGGGCCAAGGCAAGAGGGCGTGCTTGCCCGCAGAACTGAGAACACGCTGTTGGGCAGAGCTGCAACTGACCGCCGGAGTTCAGCTCTCGCCGGACGGCAGAAGGCGAAGAACGAAGCCGCTTGCGAGCGGCGCAGTGCAGCGAAGAGCTCTCCGAATTCGCCGCTAGCTCCACGGTCCTTCTCAGCTGCGAGTAGCAGCGCTCGCAGTACACGGAGCTTCGCAAGGCCCGAAGACCCGGAGGGAAGTATCGCACACGAAAATGTGCCAGGACAGAGACGTGTTCTACGTTGTCCCTTCTCGTCATGCAGTTTGTGCCTCTGCTGCTTCTGCTGTTAGGAATCGCTCCTTGAAAGACGAGCGAGAGCGTCCTTCCGGGTGCATTGCACTGAGTCGAGTGCTCGCTCGGGACTTTGCTCTCGGGGCCAAGGCAAGAGGGCGTGCTTGCCGCAGAACTGAGAACACGCTGTTGGGCAGAGCTGCAACTGACCGCCGAGTTCAGCTCTCGCCGGACGGCAGAAGGCGAAGAACGAAGCCGCTTGCGAGCGGCGCAGTGCAGCGAAGAGCTCTCCGAATTCGCCGCTAGCTCCACGGTCCTTCTCAGCTGCGAGTAGCAGCGCTCGCAGTACACAGAGCTTCGCAAGGCCCGAAGACCCGGAGGGAAGTATCGCACACGAAAATGCGCCAGGACAGAGACGTGTTCTACGTTGTCCCTTCTCGTCATGCAGTTTGTGCCTCTGCTGCTTCTGCTGTAGGTAATCGCTCCTTGAAAGACGAGCGAGAGCGTCCTTCCGGGTGCATTGCACTGAGTCGAGTGCTCGCTCGGGACTTTGCACTCGGGGCCAAGGCAAGAGGGCGTGCTTGCCCGCAGAACTGAGAACACGCTGTTGGGCAGAGCTGCAACTGACCGCCGGAGTTCAGCTCTCGCCGGACGGCAGAAGGCGTAGAACGAAGCCGCTTGCGAGCGGCGCAGTGCAGCGAAGAGCTCTCCGAATTCGCCGCTAGCTCCACGGTCCTTCTCAGCTGCGAGTAGCAGCGCTCACAGTACACAGAGCTTCGCAGGCCCGAAGACCCGGAGGGAAGTATCGCACACGAAAATGCGCCAGGACAGAGACGTGTTCTACGTTGTCCCTTCTCGTCATGCAGTTTGTGCCTCTGCTGCTTCTGCTGTTAGGAATCGCTCCTTGAAAGACGAGCGAGAGCGTCCTTCCGGGTGCATTGCACTGAGTCGAGTGCTCGCTCGGGACTTTGCTCTCGGGGCCAAGGCAAGAGGGGCGTGCTTGCCCGCAGAACTGAGAACACGCTGTTGGGCAGAGATGCAACTGACCGCTGGAGTTCAGCTCTCGCCGGACGGCAGAAGGCGAAGAACGAAGCCGCTTGCGAGCGGCGCAGTGCAGCGAAGAGCTCTCCGAATTCGCCGCTAGCTCCACGGTCCTTCTCAGCTGCGAGTAGCAGCGCTCGCAGTACACAGAGCTTCGCAAGGCCCGAAGACCCGGAGGGAAGTATCGCACACGAAAATGCGCCAGGACAGAGACGTGTTCTACGTTGTCCCTTCTCGTCATGCAGTTTGTGCCTCTGCTGCTTCTGCTGTTAGGAATCGCTCCTTGAAAGACGAGCGGAGAGCGTCCTTCCGGGTGCATTGCACTGAGTCGAGTGCTCGCTCGGGACTTTGCTCTCGGGGCCAAGGCAAGAGGGCGTGCTTGCCCGCAGAACTGAGAACACGCTGTTGGGCAGAGCTGCAACTGACCGCTGGAGTTCAGCTCTCGCCGGACGGCAGAAGGCGAAGAACGAAGCCGCTTGCGAGCGGCGCAGTGCAGCGAAGAGCTCTCCGAATTCGCCGCTAGCTCCACGGTCCTTCTCAGCTGCGAGTAGCAGCGCTCGCAGTACACAGAGCTTCGCAAGGCCCGAAGACCCGGAGGGAAGTATCGCACACGAAAATGCGCCAGGACAGAGACGTGTTCTACGTTGTCCCTTCTCGTCATGCAGTTTGTGCCTCTGCTGCTTCTGCTGTTAGGAATCGCTCCTTGAAAGACGAGCGAGAGCGTCCTTCCGGGTGCATTGCACTGAGTCGAGTGCTCGCTCGGGACTTTGCTCTCGGGGCCAAGGCAAGAGGGCGTGCTTGCCCGCAGAACTGAGAACACGCTGTTGGGCAGAGCTGCCAACTGACCGCTGGAGTTCAGCTCTCGCCGGGACGGCAGAAGGCGAAGAACGAAGCCGCTTGCGAGCGGCGCAGTGCAGCGAAGAGCTCTCCGAATTCGCCGCTAGCTCCACGGTCCTTCTCAGCTGCGAGTAGCAGCGCTCGCAGTACACAGAGCTTCGCAAGGCCCGAAGACCCGGAGGGAAGTATCGCACACGAAAATGCGCCAGGACAGAGACGTGTTCTACGTTGTCCCTTCTCGTCATGCAGTTTGTGCCTCTGCTGCTTCTGCTGTAGGTAATCGCTCCTTGAAAGACGAGCGAGAGCGTCCTTCCGGGTGCATTGCACTGAGTCGAGTGCTCGCTCGGGACTTTGTTCTCGGGGCCAAGGCAAGAGTGCGTGCTTGCCCGCAGAACTGAGAACACGCTGTTGGGCAGAGCTGCGACTGACCGCTGGAGTTCAGCTCTCGCCGGACGGCAGAAGGCGAAGAACGAAGCCGCTTGCGAGCGGCGCAGTGCAGCGAAGAGCTCTCCGAATTCGCCGCTAGCTCCACGGTCCTTCTCAGCTGCGAGTAGCAGCGCTCGCAGTACACAGAGCTTCGCAAGGCCGAAGACCCGGAGGGAAGTATCGCACACGGAAAATGCGCCAGGACAGAGACGTGTTCTACGTTGTCCCTTCTCGTCATGCAGTTTGTGCCTCTGCTGCTTCTGCTGTTAGGAATCGCTCCTTGAAAGACGAGCGAGAGCGTCCTTCCGGGTGCATTGCACTGAGTCGAGTGCTCGCTCGGGACTTTGCTCTCGGGGCCAAGGCAAGAGGGCGTGCTTGCCCGCAGAACTGAGAACACGCTGTTGGGCAGAGCTGCAACTGACCGCTGGAGTTCAGCTCTCGCCGGACGGCAGAAGGCGAAGAACGAAGCCGCTTGCGAGCGGCGCAGTGCAGCGAAGAGCTCTCCGAATTCGCCGCTAGCTCCACGGTCCTTCTCAGCTGCGAGTAGCAGCGCTCGCAGTACACAGAGCTTCGCAAGGCCCGAAGACCCGGAGGGAAGTATCGCACACGAAAATGCGCCAGGACAGAGACGTGTTCTACGTTGTCCCTTCTCGTCATGCAGTTTGTGCCTCTGCTGCTTCTGCTGTTAGGAATCGCTCCTTGAAAGACGAGCGAGAGCGTCCTTCCGGGTGCATTGCACTGAGTCGAGTGCTCGCTCGGGACTTTGCTCTCGGGGCCAAGGCAAGAGGGCGTGCTTGCCCGCAGAACTGAGAACACGCTGTTGGGCAGAGCTGCAACTGACCGCTGGAGTTCAGCTCTCGCCGGACGGCAGAAGGCGAAGAACGAAGCCGCTTGCGAGCGGCGCAGTGCAGCGAAGAGCTCTCCGAATTCGCCGCTAGCTCCACGGTCCTTCTCAGCTGCGAGTAGCAGCGCTCGCAGTACACAGAGCTTCGCAAGGCCCGAAGACCCGGAGGGAAGTATCGCACACGAAAATGCGCCAGGACAGAGACGTGTTCTACGTTGTCCCTTCTCGTCATGCAGTTTGTGCCTCTGCTGCTTCTGCTGTTAGGAATCGCTCCTTGAAAGACGAGCGAGAGCGTCCTTCCGGGTGCATTGCACTGAGTCGAGTGCTCGCTCGGGACTTTGCTCTCGGGGCCAAGGCAAGAGGGCGTGCTTGCCCGCAGAACTGAGAACACGCTGTTGGGCAGAGCTGCAACTGACCGCTGGAGTTCAGCTCTCGCCGGACGGCAGAAGGCGAAGAACGAAGCCGCTTGCGAGCGGCGCAGTGCAGCGAAGAGCTCTCCGAATTCGCCGCTAGCTCCACGGTCCTTCTCAGCTGCGAGTAGCAGCGCTCGCAGTACACAGAGCTTCGCAAGGCCCGAAGACCCGGAGGGAAGTATCGCACACGAAAATGCGCCAGGACAGAGACGTGTTCTACGTTGTCCCTTCTCGTCATGCAGTTTGTGCCTCTGCTGCTTCTGCTGTTAGGAATCGCTCCTTGAAAGACGAGCGAGAGCGTCCTTCCGGGTGCATTGCACTGAGTCGAGTGCTCGCTCGGGACTTTGCTCTCGGGGCCAAGGCAAGAGGGCGTGCTTGCCGCAGAACTGAGAACACGCTGTTGGGCAGAGCTGCAACTGACCGCTGGAGTTCAGCTCTCGCCGGACGGCAGAAGGCGAAGAACGAAGCCGCTTGCGAGCGGCGCAGTGCAGCAAAGAGCTCTCCGAATTCGCCGCTAGCTCCACGGTCCTTCTCAGCTGCGAGTAGCAGCGCTCGCAGTACACGGAGCTTCGCAAGGCCCGAAGACCCGGAGGGAAGTATCGCACACGAAAATGCGCCAGGACAGAGACGTGTTCTACGTTGTCCCTTCTCGTCATGCAGTTTGTGCCTCTGCTGCTTCTGCTGTTAGGAATCGCTCCTTGAAAGACGAGCGAGAGCGTCCTTCCGGGTGCATTGCACTGAGTCGAGTGCTCGCTCGGGACTTTGCTCTCGGGGCCAAGGCAAGAGGGCGTGCTTGCCCGCAGAACTGAGAACACGCTGTTGGGCAGAGCTGCAACTGACCGCTGGAGTTCAGCTCTCGCCGGACGGCAGAAGGCGAAGAACGAAGCCGCTTGCGAGCGGCGCAGTGCAGCAAAGAGCTCTCCGAATTCGCCGCTAGCTCCACGGTCCTTCTCAGCTGCGAGTAGCAGCGCTCGCAGTACACGGAGCTTCGCAAGGCCCGAAGACCCGGAGGGAAGTATCGCACACGAAAATGCGCCAGGACAGAGACGTGTTCTACGTTGTCCCTTCTCGTCATGCAGTTTGTGCCTCTGCTGCTTCTGCTGTTAGGAATCGCTCCTTGAAAGACGAGCGAGAGCGTCCTTCCGGGTGCATTGCACTGAGTCGAGTGCTCGCTCGGGACTTTGCTCTCGGGGCCAAGGCAAGAGGGCGTGCTTGCCCGCAGAACTGAGAACACGCTGTTGGGCAGAGCTGCAACTGACCGCTGGAGTTCAGCTCTCGCCGGACGGCAGAAGGCGAAGAACGAAGCCGCTTGCGAGCGGCGCAGTGCAGCGAAGAGCTCTCCGAATTCGCCGCTAGCTCCACGGTCCTTCTCAGCTGCGAGTAGCAGCGCTCGCAGTACACGGAGCTTCGCAAGGCCCGAAGACCCGGAGGGAAGTATCGCACACGAAAATGCGCCAGGACAGAGACGTGTTCTACGTTGTCCCTTCTCGTCATGCAGTTTGTGCCTCTGCTGCTTCTGCTGTAGGTAATCGCTCCTTGAAAGACGAGCGAGAGCGTCCTTCCGGGTGCATTGCACTGAGTCGAGTGCTCGCTCGGGACTTTGCTCTCGGGGCCAAGGCAAGAGGGCGTGCTTGCCCGCAGAACTGAGAACACGCTGTTGGGCAGAGCTGCAACTGACCGCTGGAGTTCAGCTCTCGCCGGACGGCAGAAGGCGAAGAACGAAGCCGCTTGCGAGCGGCGCAGTGCAGCGAAGAGCTCTCCGAATTCGCCGCTAGCTCCACGGTCCTTCTCAGCTGCGAGTAGCAGCGCTCGCAGTACACAGAGCTTCGCAAGGCCCGAAGACCCGGAGGGAAGTATCGCACACGAAAATGCGCCAGGACAGAGACGTGTTCTACGTTGTCCCTTCTCGTCATGCAGTTTGTGCCTCTGCTGCTTCTGCTGTAGGTAATCGCTCCTTGAAAGACGAGCGAGAGCGTCCTTCCGGGTGCATTGCACTGAGTCGAGTGCTCGCTCGGGACTTTGCACTCGGGGCCAAGGCAAGAGGGCGTGCTTGCCCGCAGAACTGAGAACACGCTGTTGGGCAGAGCTGCAACTGACCGCTGGAGTTCAGCTCTCGCCGGACGGCAGAAGGCGAAGAACGAAGCCGCTTGCGAGCGGCGCAGTGCAGCGAAGAGCTCTCCGAATCCGCCGCTTGCTCCACGGTCCTTCTCAGCTGCGAGTAGCAGCGCTCGCAGTACACAGAGCTTCGCAAGGCCCGAAGACCCGGAGGGAAGTATCGCACACGAAAATGCGCCAGGACAGAGACGTGTTCTACGTTGTCCCTTCTCGTCATGCAGTTTGTGCCTCTGCTGCTTCTGCTGTTAGGAATCGCTCCTTGAAAGACGAGCGAGAGCGTCCTTCCGGGTGCATTGCACTGAGTCGAGTGCTCGCTCGGGACTTTGCTCTCGGGGCCAAGGCAAGAGGGCGTGCTTGCCCGCAGAACTGAGAACACGCTGTTGGGCAGAGCTGCAACTGACCACCGGAGTTCAGCTCTCGCCGGACGGCAGAAGGCGAAGAACGAAGCCGCTTGCGAGCGGCGCAGTGCAGCGAAGAGCTCTCCGAATTCGCCGCTAGCTCCACGGTCCTTCTCAGCTGCGAGTAGCAGCGCTCGCAGTACACAGAGCTTCGCAAGGCCCGAAGACCCGGAGGGAAGTATCGCACACGAAAATGCGCCAGGACAGAGACGTGTTCTACGTTGTCCCTTCTCGTCATGCAGTTTGTGCCTCTGCTGCTTCTGCTGTTAGGAATCGCTCCTTGAAAGACGAGCGAGAGCGTCCTTCCGGGTGCATTGCACTGAGTCGAGTGCTCGCTCGGGACTTTGCTCTCGGGGCCAAGGCAAGAGGGCGTGCTTGCCCGCAGAACTGAGAACACGCTGTTGGGCAGAGCTGCAACTGACCGCCGGAGTTCAGCTGTCGCCGGACGGCAGAAGGCGAAGAACGAAGCCGCTTGCGAGCGGCGCAGTGCAGCGAAGAGCTCTCCGAATTCGCCGCTAGCTCCACGGTCCTTCTCAGCTGCGAGTAGCAGCGCTCGCAGTAAACGGAGCTTCGCAAGGCCCGAAGACCCGGAGGGAAGTTTCGCACACGAAAATGCGCCAGGACAGAGACGTGTTCTACGTTGTCCCTTCTCGTCATGCAGTTTGTGCCTCTGCTGCTTCTGCTGTTAGGAATCGCTCCTTGAAAGACGAGCGAGAGCGTCCTTCCGGGTGCATTGCACTGAGTCGAGTGCTCGCTCGGGACTTTGCTCTCGGGGCCAAGGCAAGAGGGCGTGCTTGCCCGCAGAACTGAGAACACGCTGTTGGGCAGAGCTGCAACTGACCGCCGGAGTTCAGCTCTCGCCGGACGGCAGAAGGCGAAGAACGAAGCCGCTTGCGAGCGGCGCAGTGCAGCGAAGAGCTCTCCGAATTCGCCGCTAGCTCCACGGTCCTTCTCAGCTGCGAGTAGCAGCGCTCGCAGTACACGGGGCTTCGCAAGGCCCGAAGACCCGGAGGGAAGTATCGCACACGAAAATGTGCCAGGACAGAGACGTGTTCTACGTTGTCCCTTCTCGTCATGCAGTTTGTGCCTCTGCTGCTTCTGCTGTTAGGAATCGCTCCTTGAAAGACGAGCGAGAGCGTCCTTCCGGGTGCATTGCACTGAGTCGAGTGCTCGCTCGGGACTTTGCTCTCGGGGCCAAGGCAAGAGGGCGTGCTTGCCCGCAGAACTGAGAACACGCTGTTGGGCAGAGCTGCAACTGACCGCCGGAGTTCAGCTGTCGCCGGACGGCAGAAGGCGAAGAACGAAGCCGCTTGCGAGCGGCGCAGTGCAGCGAAGAGCTCTCCGAATTCGCCGCTAGCTCCACGGTCCTTCTCAGTTGCGAGTAGCAGCGCTCGCAGTACACGGAGCTTCGCAAGGCCCGAAGACCCGGAGGGAAGTTTCGCACACGAAAATGTGCCAGGACAGAGACGTGTTCTACGTTGTCCCTTCTCGTCATGCAGTTTGTGCCTCTGCTGCTTCTGCTGTTAGGAATCGCTCCTTGAAAGACGAGCGAGAGCGTCCTTCCGGGTGCATTGCACTGAGTCGAGTGCTCGCTCGGGACTTTGCTCTCGGGGCCAAGGCTAGAGGGCGTGCTTGCCCGCAGAACTGAGAACACGCTGTTGGTCAGAGCTGCAACTGACCGCCGGAGTTCAGCTCTCGCCGGACGGCAGAAGGCGAAGAACGAAGCCGCTTGCGAGCGGCGCAGTGCAGCGAAGAGCTCTCCGAATTCGCCGCTAGCTCCACGGTCCTTCTCAGCTGCGAGTAGCAGCGCTCGCAGTACACGGGGCTTCGCAAGGCCCGAAGACCCGGAGGGAAGTATCGCACACGAAAATGTGCCAGGACAGAGACGTGTTCTACGTTGTCCCTTCTCGTCATGCAGTTTGTGCCTCTGCTGCTTCTGCTGTTAGGAATCGCTCCTTGAAAGACGAGCGAGAGCGTCCTTCCGGGTGCATTGCACTAAGTCGAGTGCTCGCTCGGGACTTTGCTCTCGGGGCCAAGGCAAGAGGGCGTGCTTGCCCGCAGAACTGAGAACACGCTGTTGGGCAGAGCTGCAACTGACCGCCGGAGTTCAGCTCTCGCCGGACGGCAGAAGGCGAAGAACGAAGCCGCTTGCGAGCGGCGCAGTGCAGCGAAGAGCTCTCCGAATTCGCCGCTAGCTCCACGGTCCTTCTCAGCTGCGAGTAGCAGCGCTCGCAGTACACGGGGCTTCGCAAGGCCCGAAGACCCGGAGGGAAGTTTCGCACACGAAAATGTGCCAGGACAGAGACGTGTTCTACGTTGTCCCTTCTCGTCATGCAGTTTGTGCCTCTGCTGCTTCTGCTGTTAGGAATCGCTCCTTGAAAGACGAGCGAGAGCGTCCTTCCGGGTGCATTGCACTGAGTCGAGTGCTCGCTCGGGACTTTGCTCTCGGGGCCAAGGCAAGAGGGCGTGCTTGTCCGCAGAACTGAGAACACGCTGTTGGGCAGAGCTGCAACTGACCGCCGGAGTTCAGCTGTCGCCGGACGGCAGAAGGCGAAGAACGAAGCCGCTTGCGAGCGGCGCAGTGCAGCGAAGAGCACACGAGCAGTCAAAGAGCTAATTCGCTATCGCTTTCACTTCTCAGTGGTCTTACTGCTTGGAAAAGCAGCACACAGCCGTTGCACGCCAGGGCAAAAGCTGCGGCAGTGCCCGTCCTCACTCCTTCGCTGTACTGTACTCCATGCAGCTAGAGCGAAGCGAGAAGGACGCGAGGAAGAAAAAAGCGTACTTAAACTAGCCCCCTGGCAGCAGCCCTGAAAGGGCACATAACACACGGCGTCTCGCTGCCCTCCGTTCTACACACTCGCAGCTCCCTCTGCCGACTTCCAGAAGTTGCTACCAGAGCAGAGGCGGCCAGATTGAAGAGGCAGTGCCTAGGTTCACCTTCTCCTTACTGCGCGTAAGCTACGTCCAGCTCCTCGCTGCACTCTGGATTTCCCTTCTCCGCGGCACTTACCGTGGTGCTGTGTGCAACTCGGCGCCTAGAAGTGACCGCCAATGCTTTCACAGCGGGCTGCAAGGGAACCAAGGAGCAGCACAAGCAGCAGTGCTTCAGCTTGCTCCTTCCGACTGCTAAGGGCACTTGGGAGGGCAAGCGAGAGTCAACCACCTTCCTCTCCTAGTAGCCTGTAACGTGGTGCACACAAGCACGGGACGAGTGCTGCTTCGTTCACCACCCTCGCCCACGCCTGGCGCTGCTTTCACTTGCCGGCGGCCAGAAGCCGCTGCAAGGGCGCCACACAACCACAAGTGCGCCGGCAGCCAAGAGCTAGAGAACGCTGCTTCTGCCCAAGCCCGCCTAGGGCGTGCACCTTTGTTCTCAGAGCTCCGTGCAACAGTCTGCCTCTCTCGCAGTTCGAATGGAAAACGAAAGCTTTTCGCCTACGCCCTTCACAGAGATCCGTTGCCAGGACGAGAATGCCTTGTGGCCGGAGCTCGCCCCCGCCGCGAGGAAGCTGCTATTAGCACCGCGTTGCAGGGCCACGTCTCGCTTCTTGACTACGTGCTCAGCGCTCTCCGAATTCGCCGCTAGCTCCACGGTCTTTCTCAGCTGCGAGTAGCAGCGCTCACAGTACATAGAGCTTCGCAAGGACCGAAGACCCGGAGGGAAGTATCGCACTCGAAAATGTGCCAGGATAGAGACGTTCTACACTGAGTAGAGACACAGACAGACAGAGAGTTCTACACTGCCCCTTCTCGTCGGCCATCTTGTGCTCTGCTGCCTCTGCTGTGACGAATAGGTCCTTGAAAGGCGAGCGACAGCGGCTCTCCAGGCACTGAAGAGAGTTCCCTAGGGACTTTTCGATGTAAAACTTTTTCCACCTCCAAAAATACATGGGTAAGTCCTAAAAGTTTTGGTTTTCTTAAGAATAGTTTCGCCCAAGTTTTGCTGTTCTAAACACCCATGGTTTCAGTCTTCACTTAACTGCTTGTTTCTGTCTTTTTGGCTAGTGGCAATCTAATTCTAAGGTAACTAGATGTGTTGGAAATCCATAAATTACATCTCAAGTTAGGTGGGAAAATTGGCTCGGAAGAAAATGGAATTGAGAATTTGGAAAGAATCCAGAGTGAGCTGATGTCACAATCCGAGATTCCCTTGGGTTCCAAATCCTTTCATTTGTGTTTTTGTGGGCTTTTTGAAGGCGGTGTACAGTTGAAGCCATGATTTAGCTGCGGTGAGACCTGCTCTGCTGTAAAAGCATTATTTTCTCAGTGAGCATGGACAACAGTTAGAGTGTCGTCTTTTAAGATTCCCTGCACTCCACTTATGGTGGCAAAAGCAGTGCCTTGACTGTAATCATAAAAGTGATTACAGCTTCATTGCTTTGACATCATGTAGGATGCTTCCTCCATCTGCTGTGGTCAGCATTAAGTAACAGATTTCTCAGTTTCTAGGAAGAGTCTAGCAAACAATCACCTTGCTCCTTCTCTTGCATTTATTCATCACTGCTATGCTGCTATACAGACAGGTAGTCTGTTTATGATTCAACAATTCAATGGGACATCAAGTAAATAACAAAGCAAAACTAACTACCGAAAGCACTATAAGGGCCAGAGATTAGCTTGGATCAAAACAGGTATTCTCCTAGCATTGTTTACAAACGAGTCAGCATGTGAAACAGAAGGCACAATGTAGTTTGTGCCTTGTTTTGGGCATGCCCGGAAGAAGGAAATTCTGATTTCACATACGGGAAAAGAAATGTTGACATTTGAATGAGATTGTTCATACCCCAGTAAAGGTTGCTTTGAAAGGTTGTGGAAGTCCTGTTAGGAAACATGGCTTTACAAGTCCTTTCCACCAGGAGACAACAGCTGCAGAACATCTGGGTGTGCCAGTGTTGAGAGCACCAGCAAAGATCAAAGTGGAGAAGTTGGTGAACAATGGCAGTGGCCTGGCGGAGGGCAAGTGGGGTGCTGGCTGTGGGACCAGGGGAGTCCTGACTGATTTAGGAGGCGTATGATGGTCTGTGCCAGCAAGCGGAGTAGTGCTGTGGCCTTGGCACACTGCTAATACTGGAATTCAGTGGGGTCACTGGGCAGGCTGAGTGTGTGAGCTGCTGGAGGGACCCAGGTTGCCCACATGTAAACATCCAGTCTCACTCTTGCCAGCCACAGAAAGGAGCAGGATGTGGCTGCTGGCGATGCCTGTCACGTATACGCAGTGTATATGTGTGCTATCCCAGCCTGCTGGGAACACTTCTTCTTTGGGACTGCTTGGGCTGAGGGAGAGAAAGCAGTGGTAGTTTCTGAGGTTTCGAGTTTGTTCGAGTTTCTCAGGCTGTTTCTGGAGCCACCCCGAGTTCTCTTCCTTGAAGCATTTCAAGTCCTGCTAATTTTCAAAATTCAAACAGACACAGCCCTAAGCTAGTTGATCTGACTTCAGAGCTATTCTTACGCTGAGCTGTTGCATGATCTGATCTCCTGAGATGTCTTCCATCTCAGTTTATGACCTGGTTCTTGTGAAAAGTAGGATCTTTTAGCCTGGAGAAGAGAGGTTTCTGGAGAGACAGTATTGTGGCCTTTGAATATGTAAAGAGGGTATAAGACAAATGGAGAAAGACTTTTTAGGAAAGTTTGCAGAGACAGGACAAGGGGCCATGCTTTCAAACTGAGACTAGGTTTAGATTGGCTAAAAGGAAAAACTTTTCTACAGTGAAGCTGGTGAGACACTCAAACGGGTGTTCCAGAGAAGTTGTGGATGCCCCATCATTGAGAGTGCTCCTTATCAGTTTGGCTAGTCTTGAGCAATTTGATCTACTGTAAGATCTACCTGGCAAGGAAGTTGGACTACATGATCTTTAATCACAGACTGTTGTATGATTCCGTGGAAGACAGAATGCAATAAAGTTCATATTTCAGATTTTGGCGCAGACATATTTATTATTTCTCACTTTATGCATCATTGCAATGACAACTTGTTAGCTTCTGAAATGATTAGCTGAGATTGATTTCCTTCCTTAGTTTCATTTTCTCTGTTATTCCTTCACTCTTGGACTTTTTTTTTCACTAGATTCCCTCTTTCAGTAAACTGCCCTTAAGTATCACTTTGCTCCCCACCTGGCTTTTTTTTTTTTTTTCAATGACACCTTTTCACTGGTTCGTTTTGGGCCTTTGCTGCTTGAAGTCCAGCAGCCTCCTTGTCTGAGCATTACGGAGCTTTCTTTACAGCTTCATCACTATGCAAAAAGCCATAAATTACTGTGTTCCATCTCACATACCATCAAGTAGCACACTAATATTCCCTCTGCTGAATAGCTGATTGGCTTACATAGACCAGCCAAATACCAGGAAATCCGGATGGCAGCAAGAATCTTGTAGACTACTCCCGCTGTTCATTTAAATTCTGGAGAAGTCACGTGAGGTATCACATTCTCTTGAAAGAAGTGTCTATCATCTCGGACATTCTAGAATGGGCTATTAATATTGTCATGAGTTTCTGGCTAGACTTTTTAGTATGCAAATTCAAATTCAAATGATCTGAAATGATAGAACTTCAAGAAATTTTTTTTCCCAGAATCGAAGTATGATGGAGTTCCACAGGGAGAATCTTAATCTTAGTTATTCTATTCCATCTCACATCATGGCTGGGGGCAGGGAGAAGGGAGTATCTTTGGGGGACAATGGGTTCCGGTGTAGTCAGTAAGCTGGGCAGAGGAGCCATCAGGTATTTTCTGTTGTTGGGGGGGGGGGAATTCGTGTGAACTCTTCCTTTCTTGTACCCTGCCACTAGTATTGTTGCTAAAATTGTTTGTTTTCTCATCAAGTGACAAAATCAGCACACTTAATGAGGGATGAAGAGGGAGCAGCGACCTCAGAACAGGAGGAAGAAGAAGCAGAGCCTGCTGTCCTCCAGAAGAAAAAAACACTACCAGCCAACTTTGCATCATCTGTGAACTTCCTGGGCGTGTACTCTATCCCCTTGTCCAGAACACTGAGCAAGATATTAAACAGGACTGGGCCCAAGACCGAGCCTTGGGGACCAGCTGGATGAACTCTATTTCCCACCACTCTGTGGGCCTGGCCATCACCCAGTTTGTCACCCAGCAAACAGCCCACCCATGCAAACCATAAGCAGACAGTTTCTTCAGGAGAATGATGTGAGACTCATTGCAAAAAGGATCAGGGAGATGCCTAGGAAGAGTCTCAGGTGAATCCAGGAGACTATAGTGGAGGACTATTCAGTTTTCCAATCAATTTGCTTAAAAAACTCTACAAAACCGTAATAAAAAAACAAACAAACAATCAAACAAACAAAAAAAGCAGACCAAACAAACACACAAAACCCCCCAACCTATAATCCCCAAAGAGACAAAAAAAGCCCCCAGAAAGCCCACCAAAAACCCACCCAAAACTGAAAAAATACCCCAAACCCAACACAAAAAATCAGGGTGAAGGTTTTTAGTAACTTTAAAAATAACAAAACAAAACAAAACTAAAAAACCCCCAGAAAGTCACATTTCTAAAGGTGCTGTCCCCGCCTCTTCTCTCAGCAGGGAGGACATCCTGAAGTGGAGCCAGTTGGAAGAAAGCGGGACAGGGCAGCACCTGGGCCATTGTCACAGGACGGCCCTGTGGCTGCCCCATTGCCAAAACCTGGACACATAAATCAAACACAGGTATGCACATGTGCTTAGACACAGCAAAAATATATTTGTCTGAAAAGAATACAGGTCCATTTCTATCACTGGAAAGAGCATAATGCCTCGTCTCAGCTTTCTTTTCAGTCATTACAAATGTTTCGAAAATAAAGGAGTGCAGAAAATGGAAATATCCAAGATCAACATGAGGACCAGTAACAAAGATTCCATTTTTGAAACTGCATTGGGAATCCTCTGCAGAAATTGACTCAGAGCTCTAAGATTTACAAAAAAGACCAAGAGGACTGGAGTCAATACAACACAGTGTCTGGAGACTTCAGCTGGTTACCTTGATTTCTCAAATATGATGGAGAAAGCACCTTAGCAACTACAGCTGCCAGTTCTCTCAGGGCCCTGACATGCCTCTGGGTGGGTCCCATGGTCTTGCATGCTCAGGTTCCTCAAGTGGTCTGAAAGCTGACCTGCTACTATGGGTTAGAATCAAGTCCACCAGTCCAATAACCTGAGAGATGTGGAAATAGTGACTGGCAGTAAAAATTGAGACCAACACTTGTTGAGTACCTCAGCCTTCTCCTTGTCTGTTGTCACTAGTCCTGTCTGGCTTATGGGGGGGGGGGGGGGGGGGGAGGGAATAGGGGAGGTGTGATAGGTTTCTTTTCATCTTCCTTTTCCCACTGAAATACCCGTAGGTG
Organism: Sturnus vulgaris; assembly: GCF_052056855.1. Lineage (NCBI taxonomy): Eukaryota > Metazoa > Chordata > Aves > Passeriformes > Sturnidae > Sturnus > Sturnus vulgaris. Next base: position 65,396 of record NW_028276807.1, read on the forward strand.
CCTTTATTATTCTTAGTTTTGGCATGCTTTTCCAAATTCAGCTTCAACTGAGCCTTAGCTATACTGATCCCATCCTCACACACTCATGTGTTACCACTGTATTTTTCCCATGATTTGCCTCGCTGTGTATTGTCTGCATATTACCTACTTGCATCACATCTATTAATTTTCAATAACCTTCTGGCTTTAACTTGTTTTCAAAAAAAACCCTTTTTGAACCTTTCCACCTCAGAAATTCACCTGGGAAACCCCAAATCCCCAAAATTCACCCCGAAGTCCCCCCTGGGACGCTCAGCACTCACCTGGCAACTCCCAAAAGCCCACAAATTCACCCCAAAATTCACGGGGGACCCCCAAATTCCAGGGCTTCACCCCAAAATCCCACCTGCAACCCCCAAAACCCCTCAAATCACCCCCAAGACCCAGTCCCCCCAACACCTCCCAAATTCACTCCAAAATGTCTCCAATCCCCCTCAAAACCCTCCCAGATACCCCCAAATCCACCAAATTCACTCCCAGACCCATCTGGGACTCCCAAAAATCACCAAAATTCCCCGGAAAATCCACCTGCATCCCCCCAAATTCATCCCAAAATTCTCCCACGACTTCCAAATGCTCACCTGGATACCCCAAAATCGACAGAATTCACCCCAAAATACGCCTGGCATTCCCAAAACTCACCTGAGAACCCTAAAATTCACAAGTATACCCTAAAATTCACCAAATTCACCCCAAAATTCCCCTGAGATCCCTAGAATTCCACAAATTCCCCCTAAAATTCAACTGGGACTCCCCACATTCCACAAATTCACCCCAAACCTCGCTACCCGGGATCCCCCAAAATTCCACAAATTCTCCCCCAAAATCAACCTGGGACCCCTCAAAACTCACCTGGATCTCCCCAAATCCCCGCCCCGCCCCGCCCCCCCCCAATTCACCTGGGCACTCCCAAATCCCCAGAATTCAACCCAAAATTCACCTGGGACCCCAAAAACCTCCAAATTCGCTCCAAAATGATTGGCAACTTTACACACTCCATTTTCCCCACAAAAGGATCTAGAGCCCTGTGCGCTTCGTATACAAACTAAATGCAAAAAAACTTTCTATTCATTCTCAGCAAAAAGACTTCCTATTCCTCCTTCTTTTGGACAAAACTGCCTTCACTTTCAAACTTATTCTCTTGCTCACTTACCTGCATAATGCTTAGTCCCTGTTCTGCATGCTCATTTTCTTCACTTTTACAAGGAATCCTCTCCTCATCTTCTTCTTCCTCTGCTTCTTCCATTTCCTGTGCCAAGATCACCCGTTTCTCTGTTAGATTTCTTTCTCCAGCTGATTTTTTGACAACTGTCCCTATCTTCTGGCACCGCTCGCTCGAGAGAGGCGATTGTCCCGCTCTGCTCTGGGCTGGGACTGCGCTCTCTTCAAGCCCTGGGGGCAATTTTGGATGCCACAGCGTCAGAAAGACCTCAGGCTATTGGAGAAATGTCCAAAGGAGGGACACAGGGATAGCGAAGAGGCTGGAGGGAAAGCCATACAAAGAGTGGCTCAGGGCATTTGGTTCAGCTGCAGAGAGGACACTGAGCTCACACCTCACTTGGGACCTCTCAGCTCCTCCCAAGGGCAGCACAGGGACAGCTTTGCTCTCTGCTCTCTGCGACCAGGGACAGGAGCCAAGGGAATGCCAGGAGCTGTGTCAGGGGACGATTAGGCTGGCTATCAGGGAAAGGTTTTTTTCCTCAGAGGCTGGTCGGGCACTGAATAGGTTCTCCAGGCAATGGGCACAGCCCCAAGGCTGCCAGAGATCCAGGAGCGTTTGGCCAATGCTCTCAGGGATGCAGAGGGTGGGACTGTTGGAGTGTCTGTGCAGGGCCAGGAGTTGGACTTTGACGATCCCTAGGGGTCCCTTCCGACTCAGGAAACTCTTACCATTTTCCCCTCTTTCCTCTCCTTGCACAATGCTCTCAGCTTACTGTTCCACCGCATGCTCCACTTCTGAAACCTCCGCTACTTCTTTCCAGTTCAAGCACAGTTCTACTGGTTACAATCCAAAGATAGACAGATTGAAAAACAACCAAAAAGAAACACCTGTTTGGAATGTCGTGGTCTTATCTGCATCTCCAACTATGAAGTCGATTGTGCCTTGCAAGTTCTAAAACTTGCAAAACAACAACAACAAAAAACACCCACCACACCGTTTTAACATAGGGATTTGCCTTCTTCTAAGAAATCCATATCCCTTCTCAAAATGGATCTATTTCAGGAAGAGATCATCTTGAATAGATCACTTACTACCTAAAGAACCTGGAACACTCAAATCCGTAATGATAAGCCTGTTACCTTGTCGTTTTCTGTTCCAAAGGCAAATGCATTTGCTCAAGTGCCGTTTGTAACAAGGACAGAGCTCAAAGTGTGGCTCTGAGAAATGTTTTGGTTTCCCTCTCCTATCTCCATCAAAAGCACTTTCTTCAATGGCTGAAACAATACTTGATACAGTCTGAATTTTAAAGGTCATGAAAATTTTCTCCAAAGTGAAAAATTAATATAGCAGTCAGGTTTGAAACCAACGGGAATTTTTGTTTTACCTGTTTGAAGATTCCCTTCACACTAAAATGCTGGCTGATGGATACCTAGAAGAAATCAATTCCCACAAAATGCTTCTGGGTAAGCCATTACGTCATCCATTACAATTTGCTTCAGTGTCCCGTTCCTGTCCAATTGAAGGTCCCTGTTTAAGAGACTCAAGTGCGGAGAGAAATAAAATTAAATATGACTACAGTGCCTTTAAATCGAAATCGAACTTCCTGATCAATCTCATAAAACCTTTAGGCTAAATGTTGCCATTGATCTGTTTCTACTGAACACAATCACGTCCTGGCTTGTTAGAGATTAGTTCATTACAAAGAAAGAAACGCAGAGAAGTTAAAATATTTCCAAAGAAGCATTTGACATCCTTCCTTTTGGATGGGGAACCACACCAACACTGCTTACATAAGAGGTCAAATGACTGTCTTCCATGTTAGTTCTGCACTGTGCTCAGCGGAGCCTTTCTGGTTTATTTGCCTTTGACTTGGACATAAAGCTGAGTCTTGATTCAAGAAAAATCAATATTCACACTTGTTTTCATTTACACGGACATTGGCTTGGTCTCCTAAACAAAGAGAATGATGGGGAATTTTTGTACGAGTTCAGATAGGTAACATTCTCTTTCCGCAACCTGGCATTGTATTTTCACTTGGTCTGTTACCTCTGGCTTTGTTTTAACGGCTCAAATTATTAGGAAGAGTATCAAACCTCCAGCTCTAACCACAGTCCCACTGCGAGGTGTGTGAAGGTATGTGCATCTGCCCCTCAGGTCCACACTGCTCTTCTAATGTGCCTCTGATCGAGCAGGTAGGAAAGACCTCCTGGGTGTGTGAACAGTGCTGCTTCCTCTACGGCTTCAGAGCTGCTGCTAAGCTCTTCAGGAAGGAGAGCGGTATTGTACCCATTTTTAGATGGTTTTTAAAGTTGCCGGTGCTTGGCTGTCTTAAACGTCTGAGTTCCTAGAACTTTGAATGAGATCAAATCTATGAGTGAAGAGATGATGGTGCAGACCAACTTCTGATTCCGGTGATCCAAGAATCTGCACTACTACTTTTACCTTCTGAATAAGGCATGGATGTGATGGTATGCACAGTAATACTGATGTGCTATGGTTTTTGAATGATAGCAGTCTTCCTTTGTCCCATTCCTAAACCGTGGGCATTATTTGCCTTAACCTTGTTCAGTAGGGACATTATTCTATATTCTTACATGAAGTGAAAAGCACTCTTTTTCCATACCTTCACACAACAGCATTAAAACAAGGCCTAAGTAGTACAACCAATGTTCAAAGATGCTCTACCTTTTAAGTTTACAAAACATACCAAATTCATACCTTGTTCTAAGTTGATCTCAAGAAGAAAGGGTGTTCTCCAAATACTCCTTCAGCTCTTCCTCACAGCTCACCGTTTGCCTTTTTTCTAAGATTGTATCCAGATCACTTTCATCATCTAAGGCCACATAAAAAAGCTAGTAAAAATGGTTTCGTAGATACTAAAATCTCCCCAGCTCTTTAGGATTCAAGGAAGTTAATTATGCACATATCTTCTACACCCAGAAGAGAAAGCTACCTCAGCAAAACTCATCGCCTATGAAAATCTTCCTAGATAATGAACACCTCTGACACTGCCACCCCAAGTTGGTGTTCTGAAACAATGAGAACCTCACATCCAATCAGACTCTAGACCTGCACAAGATCTCGTCATAGCAACTTGCAGCCACTTTCTACAGAAAGCAGCAGTGATCTCTATCGCTGTTGCCATACCAACAATAAGACAGGACTGTCCATTCAGCGTGAATCAAGCAGTTAGCAAAAATGCACCTGACAGAATGAAACTGAAGAGGAGAAATTCCCATCTAAAAGTCAAAGATTACATTTTTAATTTTATAGCAGGTATTTTGAATTTCAGAGGGCTCTTTGCATTAAGAAGTCCTGTCTTTATAGCACACCCTTGTTTTTATGTTTCTACCTGGATTATGGCCATTTAGCCGTCTCCTTCAAATCACTCCAAAGAAAAACATTCAAGTGAACAAGTTCTTTCTAAACTGCTGGAAGGTGAAATGAATGAGTAAGAGGATATGTAACATGATAAAAGGCTGCCTGGAATTTTACGACTGGTATCCAACATGGCGTCTTCTATCTGGAGAGTAAAAAAAAATCAGTCTCCAAGTAAACTGGTAAGAATGCGGATTCTCAAAACTTCTGTTTATTCTGGCACCATAAAGCACCAAATCACATTCTATAATTTATCCTTTTAGAAACAACTGCCCGACTTTTTTTATGTATAGAAAAGATTGGAAGACATTTGGGAGATCATTTCCAGCTCTTTCTGAAGTCTGATCTTAAGCAGACTGGGCCATATGTCATTCATCGCTATCCTATGTATTTCAGATAGAAATGATCATAAAAATACAATCTATTTCTATTACAAATAATAAACACAAGAATTATGAACACTTCCACATGAAACTCTTCCACACCAAACTGTTTCTCTGGAGTGTTTTGTCACACTATGGACCTCTTTCTAAGGTGACATCAACAGCCTACCACGCAGAAGGCATTGCAGGTGGGAGCACAGGAAGAACAGACTAATCCCAAGGAGTGATGAAGATATATGTCATCAAATAAAAGAAACGTACATCTACGTGCTCCACTTCTTCAAACCTACATTTTCGTTTCTCAGTCATCTGAAGCATGTTGGAGTGCACAACTTCAGCATCTTCTGCTGTGCAAATGTTCACATCCAACAGGGTCATCTGAAGGAAAAGAAGAACAAATTATTGACATGCACAGAAGAAATACTGTGTGGCTTTCAGAGAGCCTGGCTAAACGTAGTGTTTCTTTTCTTGTGATGGACAGAGATAGATTCAGCCTCCCACATGCCATATTAGATTACTAAACAATACCATCTGGTTGGACACAAAGGGAGAAATTGAGGCAGAGGTGGAATTTCTTTCCCAAGATAAGACAGATTTAGCACAAGGGCTGAGGCTCCTTGCATCTTCCACATTCATGTAGGACAGCACTCCCTTCATTACTGGCATTTGTTACGGCTTTTCCACATTTCAAGCACAAATACCAACTACTACTGTGAAACCAAACGGATGGCTTACTTTTTGAACAGAGTAAGGCGGAGGTTAAAAAGGAATTCCACTTGTTATCTCACTGTCTGGTGCATCTTTACTCTCTCTAATGACACATTGGACCACGGCTATCACAGCCAAAAGCTGTGGCACTCAACTTGCACATCTGCCCTTTCTCCTGACATTTGCCCTCGACCAGCTCATACTGGATGCTCATTTTCTCCACGCACTCCACATTAGGGCTGTCTGAATGATACGGAACAGACCACAGTCAAAATTCCCATCTTTCACAGTGCAGTGTGACATGGAAACATGACAGAGGCCATGTGCTGAATCTCAGCACACGGAACAGATGCCAGCAGTGCCTACAGACACCAGACATTACCAGCCAAAGAAATCAAGACATTTTCATACACAGCTGTTTCTCATTATGCTTCAAAGTAGCAAGGTACTTAACAATCGCTACCAACTTCTTTGCTACCATACAGGCTACAAACATCCCAACTGGATGTGCTCTGGAGCAAGAGAAGGCAGACACAGAGCGGGAAGGCATGCTGCAAGGACACAGAGAAAGGAAGTATCTCCAATACTTCCCCTCTTCTTCTCATACTTCCCCTCTTCTTCTCCAGGAGTTAAAAAGGAGTATTTTTGTATGACTGAGAAGGGATCCACGTCAAAATTAACATTTGATTTCCCCCAGATTCATTCTAACCGAGCCAGTTCCTGCTAGATCTCCCCATGCACAGGTGTTTGTACTGGCCAAAGGAAAGCCATGCCACAGGCAGCTTCTTTGGCTCTTACTGCCACCTCCAAGCAACTGAGAAGGTATGTGGCAACACACGGAACAAAGAATAGAGCAAACATGCACTCTCAAAGCAACCGTCTGCCTCATCGTTGCCCAGGAGAAAAGAAAATATTGCTTGAATTCCAGACTGTTCTTAGGATTTCCCGACCTACCTAGACTTTTGTTTCAATTCTCCAGAGTTCTGCACCATTCGTTTCCATCAGATTTGGCACGTGTTGGAGGCAACAGGGTGCTATCAAAGCAGGAAACAAGAGTCAGGTATCCTAAAATACAAACCAGTCAGTACTTCAAATATAAAATTATGAATCCGAATATCCATACTACTGGGCGTTCTTTTATTTACAGCCATCTTGGCAATGAAAATAAACCTGAGATTGTTGTTGTTCAAGGCCAACTGTTTACTGCCCGATAAGGAACTAACTGTCATCTACCTGGTTCCTACATCCACCGTAAAAAACCTCCCTGTAAAGATCGTAATGCATTGCACCCACACCAATGTGTCTTGTGTTCAGGATGGATATTCAAACGTAGCAACGTTAGATTTCTATCCAGACTCCTCTCTTCATTTATTCCGCAAATAAAATCCCACGCCATGGAGAAAAAAATGCCTTGACAAAAACACCAAGTTCTAGCTCTCCACCCCTCTTTGCCCATTTCTGCTATGTTTCGAGATTTACTTCTGCATTCCTCCATTTTTAGAGCCTGATCGCCACCTATTAAGTGTAGCTGGGGCACTGAAAATCAAGAATGCATTTTTTCCATTCAAAAGAGCTGTACAGAAATAGATGTAGACCCTGCCTTACTGCTGCATTTAGCAATCACACATTGACAGGAAGCAAAGTGCATTTTGTAGCCAAGTCCTTCATTAACTCCAGCAACAATTGTTTTCCTTTATGCTATACCCTCTTTTGCCATACCCGATATATTGCAAAACCTTCAGTCTCTCTTCACTGAGTACCATCTGCTCCTTTATCAACTTTTCCATTTCCATATTCACAGTTGGGGGATTCTGTATTTCTTCACTTGCCATAAATTCTCTGCAGGATGGAAAGTAGATATGTAGAATGGAATCACATGATATATGTGATATCATACGTGGTATCACGTAGAAAGAAAAAATGATCAAGTATTACTTTAACAGAAACCAAAAGTGAACACTAGCCTCTTGGTGTTGCTCATTGTCCAAAAGAAGACTGCCAAATTTCTGACCTGAAACTCTGAACTCCACACTTCTTTTGCATGAGCTTCCAGTCCCTTGCCATTTCAGTTGATGCCATTTTTCTTTCTCAAGCTCTGATTTCATTCGATTCAAGAGTAGCTTGGCAGTTGCCCTCTCATTATCCAGCAGTGCTCCGTTTATATTCTGTGTATTAAAAAACAAAACCAGAAGTAGAAGCAGCATACAACATGCAAAAACAAACCAAAAATTGTCTCTTCTACAGAAAATGAGGGGAGAAAAGAACACAAATGATAACCAATACCCCGTCAAGTAGAAATTTCTTCTATATTTCAGTGATTGATAGGCAGAAAAAATGAATTTCATCTGGGGAAAGAAAGACATTCTAGGAATATTCAGACTGCTATCTTGCCCCAGGTAAAACATTTACCATGGCCTTAGCGTTAATGAGCTTGTGAACATCAGCTGCCAAGAGGAAGGACATTTCCTCCAGTTTCACACAATACTTGGTCAGTACATCTGCTATCTGTGCAATCAAAGAATACAGAAAAGCAACAACAATGAAAAGTAGAACTCAAATATCAATTTCCCAAGTTAAAATCTACATGAACAAGACAATTTTTCCATTCAAGTGAATTCGATTTAATTAATTCATTAACTACATAAGTAGCATTCTCACGTTCAAGAGTAGAATTCAAAGAATCGACGTTGCTTCTTCTGAGACATTGAAGCCTGAGTAGATCCCAACTTCAAATCTAGTAGGACGGCATGAAAGCAATACCTGCTACATTTAGTACATGTAAACTACAAAGAACATCTAGAACAGCTCTAAAAGATGCACAAACCCATGAACTTTGAAGGAGACGCTAGCAAGAAATGTGGAAATAGGCTTTATCTGCCCAGTGCTTTTCCCAAAAGCACGGGCACTCCTTGGCGTCAGTGAGAGTCTCTGTCTCATTACTCAGCAGCTGGCTTAGGGTAAAAAAGGATGCATGCAATCACTTCATTCCTGTTCATGACATAAACTTACTGCATCATCATGGAAGCCATTTACTTGGAAATATAGCCTAAAAAATAGGTGTCAGACTGGGTACATATCTAGATTGCTATGAGCAAAACCAATTTCTTTTTAACAGGAAAGCCATACAATATGCCTGCCATGGCAAATATTAGTCTACTAGCCCTGCACTTCAACGGGCAGTGAGCAGTTCATGACACCAAGTTTACGTTTGGCAAGGAGACAGTCTATTTATTACAAGCCCCTAGTTCTAGAACCAAGAATACAGGAGTTGCTCATTCCCAATGAAAATCTGTCCATTTCATACCTTTGGGGTTTTATGCTTCTGTTCTTTACCTGTCTTGAGTGTGGCTTTCTTGTGAAGTCACTGATGGGTGTTTTTCCAACACATTTCTGCTGATTACACGGTAATTGCGTGGCATCAGCAGACATCTCTGAATGTCTCTTGAAAGTATGCTTTTTACTCTTCCTAGAGGACCTTGTCTTCTTCTTTCCTTCACCCAAAAGGTGGGCTAAGTGAGCCTTCAAAGAACCATCATCTCAACAATTAGAATTCTTTCAAACCTACTGAATGGAGAACAGAGACAAAAAAATTTTAAAAAGACTAGTACGCGAAAGACAACAGAAGAGAAAGGTAAAATAATGAATCCTACATGCCACGTGCATAACTCTCTTCATTCAAGGCTATTTTCAAAATGAGAAAAAAAAAAAAAAAAAGATCATCTTTTCCTCAGAGAGGAAAAGTGGAGTAACTGGATTGTGTTGCCTTGCCTACAGTTACCAGAAAAGTCAACAGCTGAGTTGAAAACTCCTGAAGCTGGCTAACTACACCTCTAAATGTTTTACTACTGTGTTATGATTCTGTCTTCAGTTAATAGAACCCGATATACAACAAAGAGATGGGAGCACATGGAGATGCATTGGAGAGCCTACGCTGGAGGTAACACATTCATTTTTTACTCAAACAAATCCAAATTAGAAATGTTGAAAATTACCTGGGGCCATTTCAACAGCCAGCAAACTGACTAACACAACCAATCTTTGGCTTCTATTCAATCCTTTGCTTGTTTTACCTGGACCTTGAAGATCTGTCTGCAGCCTTCCTCTCTGCAAATATATCACACTCGTCCTATTGAGAACCCATGGCTCATCACAGCTGCTTCGCCACGCCTGCTTCCAGAAGAACTGGCAACTACAAGCTGGGAGCCAAGAGATACAACACTTCACTTGGAAAAGGGCCTTCCATGAATCCTAGAATCCCAGAATGGTTTGGACTGGAAGCGACCTTAGAGACAAATTATCTTCTTCCCACATCCTGACACGGGCAGGGACACTTTTCCACTAGTCCAGGTTGCTCCATGTCCGCTCCAGCCTGGCCCTGGACGCTTCCTGCCATGGGGCTCCTACACAGCCTCTTTGAGCAACATGTGCCTCAGCACCCACCCAAGGAAGAATTCCTTTCCAATATCCCATCTATCCCAGCCCTCTGGCAGTTTGAAGCTATTCCCCCTTGTCCTGCGAGTCCAGACCCTTTTCCAAAGTCCCTCCCCAGCTATCTTGGAGCCCCAGCAGGCACTGCAAAGGGCTCGAAGATCTCCCTGGAGCCTTCTGTTCTCCAGATTGGACACCCTCAGCTCTCCCAGACTGTCCTAGAGCAAAGAAGCTCCACCTTTCAAAGCACCTTAGACGCCTCCTACCGGCCAAACTCGATGGCAACGCTGGCCTTCCGGGCCCTACGGATATCGCTTCCGGTGTCGCTCGGAGTCACTCCCGGCTCTCTTCCCGCCCCCCATGGGGCCCTCAGGCGATGCCGCTCCTACGCCACTTCTGCCGCTGTCAGACCAACGGGGGGGCGGGGGGCCAGCCCAGACTCATCCACAATCCACACTGTCCTCGGCGGCTGCTGCGGGCTCACGGCGGCCCACACACCCGGAAGCAGAGCTCCGAACACAGAGGATCATAGCCCCACATTTCTGTTCGTCTCTGCACAAGGCAGGCCAGTCTTGCCATGCCCGGACTTTTCAGTTCAGCACGAGAATGAGAATACACCTGCGCCATGGGGGAGGAAACCTCTAAAGACTCCCTCATACGTGGTCGCTCAACTTAATGCCTAGGCACTTGCCATTCCTAAGGCTACACTAAAGCCTTTTTTACCTTGCGGGTAAGAAATGCCGTTGTTCTCGTGTGCAGCTAAAGGCGCAGCACAGGCAGGCCGGGGCAAAAGCTGGGGCAGAGCCCTTCCTCACTCCTTCGCTGTGCTGTACTCCATGCAGCTAGAGCGAAGCGAGAAGGACGCGAGGAAGAAAAAGGCGTTCTTAAAGTAGCACCCTGGCAGCAGCCCTGAAAAGGCGCATAACACACGGCGTCTCGCTGCCCTCCGTTCTACATACTCGCGGCTCCCTCTGCCGACTTGCAAAAGTTGCTACCAGAGCAGAGGCGGCCAGATTGAAGAGGCAGTGCCTAGGTTCACCTTCTCCTTACTGCACGTAAGCCACGTCCAGCTCCTCGCTGCACTCTGGATTTCCCTTCTCCGAGGCACTTAGAGTGGTGCTGTGTGCAACTCGGCGCCTAGAAGCGACCGCCAATGCTTTCACAGCGGGCTGCAAGGGAACCAAGGAGCAGCACAAGCAGCAGTGCTTCAGCTTGCTCCTTCCGACTGCTAAGGGCACTTGGGAAGGCAAGCGAGAGTCAACCACCTTCCTCTCCTAGTAGCCTGTAACGTGGTGCACACAAGCACGGGACTAGTGCCGCTTCGTTCACCGCCCTCGCCCAAGCGTGGAGCCGCTTTCACTTGCCGGCGGCCAGAAGCCGCTGCAAGGGCGCCACACAACCACAAGTGCGCCGGCAGCCAAGAGCTAGAGAACGCTGCTTCTGCCCAAGCCCGCCTAGGGCGTGCACCTTTGTTCTCAGAGCTCCGTGCAACAGTCTGCCTCTCTCGCAGTTCGAATGGAAAACGAAAGCTTTTCGCCTACGCCCTTCACAGAGATCCGTTGCCAGGACGAGAATGCCTTGTGGCCGGAGCTCGCCCCCGCCGCGAGGAAGCTGCTATTAGCACCGCGTTGCAGGGACACGTCTCGCTTCTTGACTACGTGCTCAGCGCTCTCCGAATTCGCCGCTAGCTCCACGGTCTTTCTCAGCTGCGAGTAGCAGCGCTCACAGTACATAGAGCTTCGCAAGGACCGAAGACCCGGAGGGAAGTATCGCACTCGAAAATGTGCCAGGATAGAGACGTTCTACACTGAGTAGAGACACAGACAGACAGAGAGTTCTACACTGCCCCTTCTCGTCGGCCATCTTGTGCTCTGCTGCCTCTGCTGTGACGAATAGGTCCTTGAAAGGCGAGCGACAGCGGCTCTCCAGGCACTGAAGAGAGTTCCCTAGGGACTTTTCGATGTAAAACTTTTTCCACCTCCAAAAATACATGGGTAAGTCCTAAAAGTTTTGGTTTTCTTAAGAATAGTTTCGCCCAAGTTTTGCTGTTCTAAACACCCATGGTTTCAGTCTTCACTTAACTGCTTGTTTCTGTCTTTTTGGCTAGTGGCAATCTAATTCTAAGGTAACTAGATGTGTTGGAAATCCATAAATTACATCTCAAGTTAGGTGGGAAAATTGGCTCGGAAGAAAATGGAATTGAGAATTTGGAAAGAATCCAGAGTGAGCTGATGTCACAATCCGAGATTCCCTTGGGTTCCAAATCCTTTCATTTGTGTTTTTGTGGGCTTTTTGAAGGCGGTGTACAGTTGAAGCCATGATTTAGCTGCGGTGAGACCTGCTCTGCTGTAAAAGCATTATTTTCTCAGTGAGCATGGACAACAGTTAGAGTGTCGTCTTTTAAGATTCCCTGCACTCCACTTATGGTGGCAAAAGCAGTGCCTTGACTGTAATCATAAAAGTGATTACAGCTTCATTGCTTTGACATCATGTAGGATGCTTCCTCCATCTGCTGTGGTCAGCATTAAGTAACAGATTTCTCAGTTTCTAGGAAGAGTCTAGCAAACAATCACCTTGCTCCTTCTCTTGCATTTATTCATCACTGCTATGCTGCTATACAGACAGGTAGTCTGTTTATGATTCAACAATTCAATGGGACATCAAGTAAATAACAAAGCAAAACTAACTACCGAAAGCACTATAAGGGCCAGAGATTAGCTTGGATCAAAACAGGTATTCTCCTAGCATTGTTTACAAACGAGTCAGCATGTGAAACAGAAGGCACAATGTAGTTTGTGCCTTGTTTTGGGCATGCCCGGAAGAAGGAAATTCTGATTTCACATACGGGAAAAGAAATGTTGACATTTGAATGAGATTGTTCATACCCCAGTAAAGGTTGCTTTGAAAGGTTGTGGAAGTCCTGTTAGGAAACATGGCTTTACAAGTCCTTTCCACCAGGAGACAACAGCTGCAGAACATCTGGGTGTGCCAGTGTTGAGAGCACCAGCAAAGATCAAAGTGGAGAAGTTGGTGAACAATGGCAGTGGCCTGGCGGAGGGCAAGTGGGGTGCTGGCTGTGGGACCAGGGGAGTCCTGACTGATTTAGGAGGCGTGTGATGGTCTGTGCCAGCAAGCGGAGTAGTGCTGTGGCCTTGGCACACTGCTAATACTGGAATTCAGTGGGGTCACTGGGCAGGCTGAGTGTGTGAGCTGCTGGAGGGACCCAGGTTGCCCACATGTAAACATCCAGTCTCACTCTTGCCAGCCACAGAAAGGAGCAGGATGTGGCTGCTGGCGATGCCTGTCACGTATACGCAGTGTATATGTGTGCTATCCCAGCCTGCTGGGAACACTTCTTCTTTGGGACTGCTTGGGCTGAGGGAGAGAAAGCAGTGGTAGTTTCTGAGGTTTCGAGTTTGTTCGAGTTTCTCAGGCTGTTTCTGGAGCCACCCCGAGTTCTCTTCCTTGAAGCATTTCAAGTCCTGCTAATTTTCAAAATTCAAACAGACACAGCCCTAAGCTAGTTGATCTGACTTCAGAGCTATTCTTACGCTGAGCTGTTGCATGATCTGATCTCCTGAGATGTCTTCCATCTCAGTTTATGACCTGGTTCTTGTGAAAAGTAGGATCTTTTAGCCTGGAGAAGAGAGGTTTCTGGAGAGACAGTATTGTGGCCTTTGAATATGTAAAGAGGGTATAAGACAAATGGAGAAAGACTTTTTAGGAAAGTTTGCAGAGACAGGACAAGGGGCCATGCTTTCAAACTGAGACTAGGTTTAGATTGGCTAAAAGGAAAAACTTTTCTACAGTGAAGCTGGTGAGACACTCAAACGGGTGTTCCAGAGAAGTTGTGGATGCCCCATCATTGAGAGTGCTCCTTATCAGTTTGGCTAGTCTTGAGCAATTTGATCTACTGTAAGATCTACCTGGCAAGGAAGTTGGACTACATGATCTTTAATCACAGACTGTTGTATGATTCCGTGGAAGACAGAATGCAATAAAGTTCATATTTCAGATTTTGGCGCAGACATATTTATTATTTCTCACTTTATGCATCATTGCAATGACAACTTGTTAGCTTCTGAAATGATTAGCTGAGATTGATTTCCTTCCTTAGTTTCATTTTCTCTGTTATTCCTTCACTCTTGGACTTTTTTTTTCACTAGATTCCCTCTTTCAGTAAACTGCCCTTAAGTATCACTTTGCTCCCCACCTGGCTTTTTTTTTTTTTTCAATGACACCTTTTCACTGGTTCGTTTTGGGCCTTTGCTGCTTGAAGTCCAGCAGCCTCCTTGTCTGAGCATTACGGAGCTTTCTTTACAGCTTCATCACTATGCAAAAAGCCATAAATTACTGTGTTCCATCTCACATACCATCAAGTATCACACTAATATTCCCTCTGCTGAATAGCTGGTTGGTTTACATAGACCAGCCAAATACCAGGAAATCCAGATGGCAGCAAGAATCTTTTAGACTACTCCCGCTGTTCATTTAAATTCTGGAGAAGTCACGTGAGGTATCACATTCTCTTGAAAGAAGTGTCTATCATCTCGGACATTCTAGAATGGGCTATTAATATTGTCATGAGTTTCTGGCTAGACTTTTTAGTATGCAAATTCAAATTCAAATGATCTGAAATGATAGAACTTCAAGAAATTTTTTTTCCCAGAATCGAAGTATGATGGAGTTCCATAGGGAGAATCTTAATCTTAGTTATTCTATTCCATCTCACATCATGGCTGGGGGCAGGGAGAAGGGAGTATCTTTGGGGGACAATGGGTTCCGGTGTAGTCAGTAAGCTGGGCAGAGGAGCCATCAGGTATTTTCTGTTGTTGGGCGGGGGGGGGGGGGGGGGGGGATTCGTGTGAACTCTTCCTTTCTTGTACCCTGCCACTAGTATTGTTGCTAAAATTGTTTGTTTTCTCATCCAAGTGACAAAATCAGCACACTTAATGAGGGATGAAGAGGGAGCAGCGACCTCAGAACAGGAGGAAGAAGAAGCAGAGCCTGCTGTCCTCCAGAAGAAAAAAACACTACCAGCCAACTTTGCATCATCTGTGAACTTCCTGGGCGTGTACTCTATCCCCTTGTCCAGAACACTGAGCAAGATATTAAACAGGACTGGGCCCAAGACCGAGCCTTGGGGACCAGCTGGATGAACTCTATTTCCCACCACTCTGTGGGCCTGGCCATCACCCAGTTTGTCACCCAGCAAACAGCCCACCCATGCAAACCATAAGCAGACAGTTTCTTCAGGAGAATGATGTGAGACTCATTGCAAAAAGGATCAGGGAGATGCCTAGGAAGAGTCTCAGGTGAATCCAGGAGACTATAGTGGAGGAAGGACGCGAGGAAGAAGAAGGCGTTCTTAAAGTAGCACCCTGGCAGCAGCCCTGAAAGGGCGCATAACACACGGCGTCTCGCTGCCCTCCGTTCTACATACTCGCAGCTCCCTCTGCCGACTTGCAAAAGTTGCTACCAGAGCAGAGGCGGCCAGATTGAAGAGGCAGTGCCTAGGTTCACCTTCTCCTTACTGCACGTAAGCCACGTCCAGCTCCTCGCTGCACTCTGGATTTCCCTTCTCCGAGGCACTTAGAGTGGTGCTGTGTGCAACTCGGCGCCTAGAAGCGACCGCCAAAGCTTTCCCAGCGGGTTGCAAGGGAACCACGGAGCAGCACAAGCAGCAGTGCTTCAGCTTGCTCCTTCCGACTGCTAAGAGCACTTGGGAAGGCAAGCGAGAGTCAACCACCTTCCTCTCCTAGTAGCCTGTAACGTGGTGCACACAAGCACGGGACTAGTGCCGCTTCGTTCACCGCCCTCGCCTAAGCGTGGAGTCGCTTTCACTTGCCGGCGGCCAGAAGCCGCTGCAAGGGCGCCACACAACCACAAGTGCGCCGGCAGCCAAGAGCTAGAGAACGCTGCTTCTGCCCAAGCCCGCCTAGGGCGTGCACCTTTGTTCTCAGAGCTCCGTGCAACAGTCTGCCTCTCTCGCACTTCAAATGGAAAACGAAAGCTTTTCGCCTACGCCCTTCACAGAGATCCGTTGCCAGGACGAGAATGTCTTGTGGCCGGAGCTCGCCCCCGCCGCGAGGAAGCTGCTATTAGCACCGCGTTGCAGGGACACGTCTCGCTTCTTGACTACGTGCTTAGCGCTCTCCGAATTCGCCGCTAGCTCCACGGTCTTTCTCAGCTGCAAGTAGCAGCGCTCACAGTACATAGAGCTTCGCAAGGACCGAAGACCCAGAGGGAAGTATCGCACAGGAAAATGTACCAGGACAGAGACGTGTTCTACGTTGTCCCTTCTCGTCATGCAGTTTGTGCCTCTGCTGCTTCTGCTGTTAGGAATCGCTCCTTGAAAAGCGAGCAAGAGCGTCTTTCTGGGTGCATTGCACTGAGTCGAGTGCTCGCTCGGGACTTTGCACTCGGGGCCAAGGCAAGAGGGCGTGCTTGCCCGCAGAACTGAGAACACGCTGTTGGGCAGAGCTGCAACTGACCGCCGGAGTTCAGCTCTCGCCGGACGGCAGAAGGCGAAGAACGAAGCCGCTTGCGAGCGGCGCAGTGCAGCGAAGAGCTCTCCGAATTCGCCGCTAGCTCCACGGTCCTTCTCAGCTGCGAGTAGCAGCGCTCGCAGTACACAGAGCTTCGCAAGGCCCGAAGACCCGGAGGGAAGTATCGCACACGAAAATGTGCCAGGACAGAGACGTGTTCTACGTTGTCCCTTCTCGTCATGCAGTTTGTGCCTCTGCTGCTTCTGCTGTTAGGAATCGCTCCTTGAAAGACGAGCGAGAGCGTCCTTCCGGGTGCATTGCACTGAGTCGAGTGCTCGCTCGGGACTTTGCTCTCGGGGCCAAGGCAAGAGGGCGTGCTTGCCCGCAGAACTGAGAACACGCTGTTGGGCAGAGCTGCAACTGACCGCCGGAGTTCAGCTCTCGCCGGACGGCAGAAGGCGAAGAACGAAGCCGCTTGCGAGCGGCGCAGTGCAGCGAAGAGCTCTCCGAATTCGCCGCTAGCTCCACGGTCCTTCTCAGCTGCGAGTAGCAGCGCTCGCAGTACACAGAGCTTCGCAAGGCCCGAAGACCCGGAGGGAAGTATCGCACACGAAAATGCGCCAGGACAGAGACGTGTTCTACGTTGTCCCTTCTCGTCATGCAGTTTGTGCCTCTGCTGCTTCTGCTGTTAGGAATCGCTCCTTGAAAGACGAGCGAGAGCGTCCTTCCGGGTGCATTGCACTGAGTCGAGTGCTCGCTCGGGACTTTGCTCTCGGGGCCAAGGCAAGAGGGCGTGCTTGCCCGCAGAACTGAGAACACGCTGTTGGGCAGAGCTGCAACTGACCGCTGGAGTTCAGCTCTCGCCGGACGGCAGAAGGCGAAGAACGAAGCCGCTTGCGAGCGGCGCAGTGCAGCGAAGAGCTCTCCGAATTCGCCGCTAGCTCCACGGTCCTTCTCAGCTGCGAGTAGCAGCGCTCGCAGTACACAGAGCTTCGCAAGGCCCGAAGACCCGGAGGGAAGTATCGCACACGAAAATGCGCCAGGACAGAGACGTGTTCTACGTTGTCCCTTCTCGTCATGCAGTTTGTGCCTCTGCTGCTTCTGCTGTAGGTAATCGCTCCTTGAAAGACGAGCGAGAGCGTCCTTCCGGGTGCATTGCACTGAGTCGAGTGCTCGCTCGGGACTTTGCACTCGGGGCCAAGGCAAGAGGGCGTGCTTGCCCGCAGAACTGAGAACACGCTGTTGGGCAGAGCTGCGACTGACCGCTGGAGTTCAGCTCTCGCCGGACGGCAGAAGGCGAAGAACGAAGCCGCTTGCGAGCGGCGCAGTGCAGCGAAGAGCTCTCCGAATCCGCCGCTTGCTCCACGGTCCTTCTCAGCTGCGAGTAGCAGCGCTCGCAGTACACAGAGCTTCGCAAGGCCCGAAGACCCGGAGGGAAGTATCGCACACGAAAATGCGCCAGGACAGAGACGTGTTCTACGTTGTCCCTTCTCGTCATGCAGTTTGTGCCTCTGCTGCTTCTGCTGTTAGGAATCGCTCCTTGAAAGACGAGCGAGAGCGTCCTTCCGGGTGCATTGCACTGAGTCGAGTGCTCGCTCGGGACTTTGCTCTCGGGGCCAAGGCAAGAGGGCGTGCTTGCCCGCAGAACTGAGAACACGCTGTTGGGCAGAGCTGCAACTGACCGCTGGAGTTCAGCTCTCGCCGGACGGCAGAAGGCGAAGAACGAAGCCGCTTGCGAGCGGCGCAGTGCAGCGAAGAGCTCTCCGAATTCGCCGCTAGCTCCACGGTCCTTCTCAGCTGCGAGTAGCAGCGCTCGCAGTACACAGAGCTTCGCAAGGCCCGAAGACCCGGAGGGAAGTATCGCACACGAAAATGCGCCAGGACAGAGACGTGTTCTACGTTGTCCCTTCTCGTCATGCAGTTTGTGCCTCTGCTGCTTCTGCTGTTAGGAATCGCTCCTTGAAAGACGAGCGAGAGCGTCCTTCCGGGTGCATTGCACTGAGTCGAGTGCTCGCTCGGGACTTTGCTCTCGGGGCCAAGGCAAGAGGGCGTGCTTGCCCGCAGAACTGAGAACACGCTGTTGGGCAGAGCTGCAACTGACCGCCGGAGTTCAGCTCTCGCCGGACGGCAGAAGGCGAAGAACGAAGCCGCTTGCGAGCGGCGCAGTGCAGCGAAGAGCTCTCCGAATTCGCCGCTAGCTCCACGGTCCTTCTCAGCTGCGAGTAGCAGCGCTCGCAGTACACAGAGCTTCGCAAGGCCCGAAGACCCGGAGGGAAGTATCGCACACGAAAATGCGCCAGGACAGAGACGTGTTCTACGTTGTCCCTTCTCGTCATGCAGTTTGTGCCTCTGCTGCTTCTGCTGTTAGGAATCGCTCCTTGAAAGACGAGCGAGAGCGTCCTTCCGGGTGCATTGCACTGAGTCGAGTGCTCGCTCGGGACTTTGCTCTCGGGGCCAAGGCAAGAGGGCGTGCTTGCCCGCAGAACTGAGAACACGCTGTTGGGCAGAGCTGCAACTGACCGCTGGAGTTCAGCTCTCGCCGGACGGCAGAAGGCGAAGAACGAAGCCGCTTGCGAGCGGCGCAGTGCAGCGAAGAGCTCTCCGAATTCGCCGCTAGCTCCACGGTCCTTCTCAGCTGCGAGTAGCAGCGCTCGCAGTACACAGAGCTTCGCAAGGCCCGAAGACCCGGAGGGAAGTATCGCACACGAAAATGCGCCAGGACAGAGACGTGTTCTACGTTGTCCCTTCTCTTCATGCAGTTTGTGCCTCTGCTGCTTCTGCTGTTAGGAATCGCTCCTTGAAAGACGAGCGAGAGCGTCCTTCCGGGTGCATTGCACTGAGTCGAGTGCTCGCTCGGGACTTTGCTCTCGGGGCCAAGGCAAGAGGGCGTGCTTGCCCGCAGAACTGAGAACACGCTGTTGGGCAGAGCTGCAACTGACCGCTGGAGTTCAGCTCTCGCCGGACGGCAGAAGGCGAAGAACGAAGCCGCTTGCGAGCGGCGCAGTGCAGCGAAGAGCTCTCCGAATTCGCCGCTAGCTCCACGGTCCTTCTCAGCTGCGAGTAGCAGCGCTCGCAGTACACGGAGCTTCGCAAGGCCCGAAGACCCGGAGGGAAGTATCGCACACGAAAATGCGCCAGGACAGAGACGTGTTCTACGTTGTCCCTTCTCGTCATGCAGTTTGTGCCTCTGCTGCTTCTGCTGTTAGGAATCGCTCCTTGAAAGACGAGCGAGAGCGTCCTTCCGGGTGCATTGCACTGAGTCGAGTGCTCGCTCGGGACTTTGCTCTCGGGGCCAAGGCAAGAGGGCGTGCTTGCCCGCAGAACTGAGAACACGCTGTTGGGCAGAGCTGCAACTGACCGCTGGAGTTCAGCTCTCGCCGGACGGCAGAAGGCGAAGAACGAAGCCGCTTGCGAGCGGCGCAGTGCAGCGAAGAGCTCTCCGAATTCGCCGCTAGCTCCACGGTCCTTCTCAGCTGCGAGTAGCAGCGCTCGCAGTACACAGAGCTTCGCAAGGCCCGAAGACCCGGAGGGAAGTATCGCACACGAAAATGCGCCAGGACAGAGACGTGTTCTACGTTGTCCCTTCTCGTCATGCAGTTTGTGCCTCTGCTGCTTCTGCTGTAGGTAATCGCTCCTTGAAAGACGAGCGAGAGCGTCCTTCCGGGTGCATTGCACTGAGTCGAGTGCTCGCTCGGGACTTTGCTCTCGGGGCCAAGGCAAGAGGGCGTGCTTGCCCGCAGAACTGAGAACACGCTGTTGGGCAGAGCTGCAACTGACCGCTGGAGTTCAGCTCTCGCCGGACGGCAGAAGGCGAAGAACGAAGCCGCTTGCGAACGGCGCAGTGCAGCGAAGAGCTCTCCGAATTCGCCGCTAGCTCCACGGTCCTTCTCAGCTGCGAGTAGCAGCGCTCGCAGTACACAGAGCTTCGCAAGGCCCGAAGACCCGGAGGGAAGTATCGCACACGAAAATGTGCCAGGACAGAGACGTGTTCTACGTTGTCCCTTCTCGTCATGCAGTTTGTGCCTCTGCTGCTTCTGCTGTTAGGAATCGCTCCTTGAAAGACGAGCGAGAGCGTCCTTCTGGGTGCATTGCACTGAGTCGAGTGCTCGCTCGGGACTTTGCACTCGCGGCCAAGGCAAGAGGGCGTGCTTGCCCGCAGAACTGAGAACACGCTGTTGGGCAGAGCTGCAACTGACCGCTGGAGTTCAGCTCTCGCCGGACGGCAGAAGGCGAAGAACGAAGCCGCTTGCGAGCGGCGCAGTGCAGCGAAGAGCTCTCCGAATCCGCCGCTTGCTCCACGGTCCTTCTCAGCTGCGAGTAGCAGCGCTCGCAGTACACAGAGCTTCGCAAGGCCCGAAGACCCGGAGGGAAGTATCGCACACGAAAATGCGCCAGGACAGAGACGTGTTCTACGTTGTCCCTTCTCGTCATGCAGTTTGTGCCTCTGCTGCTTCTGCTGTTAGGAATCGCTCCTTGAAAGACGAGCGAGAGCGTCCTTCCGGGTGCATTGCACTGAGTCGAGTGCTCGCTCGGGACTTTGCTCTCGGGGCCAAGGCAAGAGGGCGTGCTTGCCCGCAGAACTGAGAACACGCTGTTGGGCAGAGCTGCAACTGACCGCTGGAGTTCAGCTCTCGCCGGACGGCAGAAGGCGAAGAACGAAGCCGCTTGCGAGCGGCGCAGTGCAGCGAAGAGCTCTCCGAATTCGCCGCTAGCTCCACGGTCCTTCTCAGCTGCGAGTAGCAGCGCTCGCAGTACACGGAGCTTCGCAAGGCCCGAAGACCCGGAGGGAAGTATCGCACACGAAAATGCGCCAGGACAGAGACGTGTTCTACGTTGTCCCTTCTCGTCATGCAGTTTGTGCCTCTGCTGCTTCTGCTGTAGGTAATCGCTCCTTGAAAGACGAGCGAGAGCGTCCTTCCGGGTGCATTGCACTGAGTCGAGTGCTCGCTCGGGACTTTGCTCTCGGGGCCAAGGCAAGAGGGCGTGCTTGCCCGCAGAACTGAGAACACGCTGTTGGGCAGAGCTGCGACTGACCGCGGGAGTTCAGCTCTCGCCGGACGGCAGAAGGCGAAGAACGAAGCCGCTTGCGAACGGCGCAGTGCAGCGAAGAGCTCTCCGAATTCGCCGCTAGCTCCACGGTCCTTCTCAGCTGCGAGTAGCAGCGCTCGCAGTACACAGAGCTTCGCAAGGCCCGAAGACCCGGAGGGAAGTATCGCACACGAAAATGCGCCAGGACAGAGACGTGTTCTACGTTGTCCCTTCTCGTCATGCAGTTTGTGCCTCTGCTGCTTCTGCTGTTAGGAATCGCTCCTTGAAAGACGAGCGAGAGCGTCCTTCCGGGTGCATTGCACTGAGTCGAGTGCTCGCTCGGGACTTTGCTCTCGGGGCCAAGGCAAGAGGGCGTGCTTGCCCGCAGAACTGAGAACACGCTGTTGGGCAGAGCTGCAACTGACCGCTGGAGTTCAGCTCTCGCCGGACGGCAGAAGGCGAAGAACGAAGCCGCTTGCGAGCGGCGCAGTGCAGCGAAGAGCTCTCCGAATTCGCCGCTAGCTCCACGGTCCTTCTCAGCTGCGAGTAGCAGCGCTCGCAGTACACAGAGCTTCGCAAGGCCCGAAGACCCGGAGGGAAGTATCGCACACGAAAATGCGCCAGGACAGAGACGTGTTCTACGTTGTCCCTTCTCGTCATGCAGTTTGTGCCTCTGCTGCTTCTGCTGTAGGTAATCGCTCCTTGAAAGACGAGCGAGAGCGTCCTTCCGGGTGCATTGCACTGAGTCGAGTGCTCGCTCGGGACTTTGCTCTCGGGGCCAAGGCAAGAGGGCGTGCTTGCCCACAGAACTGAGAACACGCTGTTGGGCAGAGCTGCGACTGACCGCTGGAGTTCAGCTCTCGCCGGACGGCAGAAGGCGAAGAACGAAGCCGCTTGCGAACGGCGCAGTGCAGCGAAGAGCTCTCCGAATTCGCCGCTAGCTCCACGGTCCTTCTCAGCTGCGAGTAGCAGCGCTCGCAGTACACAGAGCTTCGCAAGGCCCGAAGACCCGGAGGGAAGTATCGCACACGAAAATGCGCCAGGACAGAGACGTGTTCTACGTTGTCCCTTCTCGTCATGCAGTTTGTGCCTCTGCTGCTTCTGCTGTTAGGAATCGCTCCTTGAAAGACGAGCGAGAGCGTCCTTCCGGGTGCATTGCACTGAGTCGAGTGCTCGCTCGGGACTTAGCTCTCGGGGCCAATGCAAGAGGGCGTGCTTGCCCGCAGAACTGAGAACACGCTGTTGGGCAGAGCTGCGACTGACCGCCGGAGTTCAGCTCTCGCCGGACGGCAGAAGGCGTAGAACGAAGCCGCTTGCGAGCGGCGCAGTGCAGCGAAGAGCTCTCCGAATTCGCCGCTAGCTCCACGGTCCTTCTCAGCTGCGAGTAGCAGCGCTCGCAGTACACAGAGCTTCGCAAGGCCCGAAGACCCGGAGGGAAGTATCGCACACGAAAATGCGCCAGGACAGAGACGTGTTCTACGTTGTCCCTTCTCGTCATGCAGTTTGTGCCTCTGCTGCTTCTGCTGTTAGGAATCGCTCCTTGAGAGACGAGCGAGAGCGTCCTTCCGGGTGCATTGCACTGAGTCGAGTGCTCGCTCGGGACTTTGCTCTGGGGGCCAAGGCAAGAGGGCGTGCTTGCCCGCAGAACTGAGAACACGCTGTTGGGCAGAGCTGCGACTGACCGCTGGAGTTCAGCTCTCGCCGGACGGCAGAAGGCGAAGAACGAAGCCGCTTGCGAGCGGCGCAGTGCAGCGAAGAGCTCTCCGAATTCGCCGCTAGCTCCACGGTCCTTCTCAGCTGCGAGTAGCAGCGCTCGCAGTACACGGAGCTTCGCAAGGCCCGAAGACCCGGAGGGAAGTATCGCACACGAAAATGCGCCAGGACAGAGACGTGTTCTACGTTGTCCCTTCTCGTCATGCAGTTTGTGCCTCTGCTGCTTCTGCTGTTAGGAATCGCTCCTTGAAAGACGAGCGAGAGCGTCCTTCCGGGTGCATTGCACTGAGTCGAGTGCTCGCTCGGGACTTTGCTCTCGGGGCCAAGGCAAGAGGGCGTGCTTGCCCGCAGAACTGAGAACACGCTGTTGGGCAGAGCTGCAACTGACCGCCGGAGTTCAGCTCTCGCCGGACGGCAGAAGGCGAAGAACGAAGCCGCTTGCGAGCGGCGCAGTGCAGCGAAGAGCTCTCCGAATTCGCCGCTAGCTCCACGGTCCTTCTCAGCTGCGAGTAGCAGCGCTCGCAGTACACAGAGCTTCGCAAGGCCCGAAGACCCGGAGGGAAGTATCGCACACGAAAATGCGCCAGGACAGAGACGTGTTCTACGTTGTCCCTTCTCGTCATGCAGTTTGTGCCTCTGCTGCTTCTGCTGTTAGGAATCGCTCCTTGAAAGACGAGCGAGAGCGTCCTTCTGGGTGCATTGCACTGAGTCGAGTGCTCGCTCGGGACTTTGCACTCGCGGCCAAGGCAAGAGGGCGTGCTTGCCCGCAGAACTGAGAACACGCTGTTGGGCAGAGCTGCAACTGACCGCTGGAGTTCAGCTCTCGCCGGACGGCAGAAGGCGAAGAACGAAGCCGCTTGCGAGCGGCGCAGTGCAGCGAAGAGCTCTCCGAATCCGCCGCTTGCTCCACGGTCCTTCTCAGCTGCGAGTAGCAGCGCTCGCAGTACACAGAGCTTCGCAAGGCCCGAAGACCCGGAGGGAAGTATCGCACACGAAAATGCGCCAGGACAGAGACGTGTTCTACGTTGTCCCTTCTCGTCATGCAGTTTGTGCCTCTGCTGCTTCTGCTGTTAGGAATCGCTCCTTGAAAGACGAGCGAGAGCGTCCTTCCGGGTGCATTGCACTGAGTCGAGTGCTCGCTCAGGACTTTGCTCTCGGGGCCAAGGCAAGAGGGCGTGCTTGCCCGCAGAACTGAGAACACGCTGTTGGGCAGAGCTGCAACTGACCGCTGGAGTTCAGCTCTCGCCGGACGGCAGAAGGCGAAGAACGAAGCCGCTTGCGAGCGGCGCAGTGCAGCGAAGAGCTCTCCGAATTCGCCGCTAGCTCCACGGTCCTTCTCAGCTGCGAGTAGCAGCGCTCGCAGTACACAGAGCTTCGCAAGGCCCGAAGACCCGGAGGGAAGTATCGCACACGAAAATGCGCCAGGACAGAGACGTGTTCTACGTTGTCCCTTCTCGTCATGCAGTTTGTGCCTCTGCTGCTTCTGCTGTAGGTAATCGCTCCTTGAAAGACGAGCGAGAGCGTCCTTCCGGGTGCATTGCACTGAGTCGAGTGCTCGCTCGGGACTTTGCTCTCGGGGCCAAGGCAAGAGGGCGTGCTTGCCCGCAGAACTGAGAACACGCTGTTGGGCAGAGCTGCGACTGACCGCTGGAGTTCAGCTCTCGCCGGACGGCAGAAGGCGAAGAACGAAGCCGCTTGCGAACGGCGCAGTGCAGCGAAGAGCTCTCCGAATTCGCCGCTAGCTCCACGGTCCTTCTCAGCTGCGAGTAGCAGCGCTCGCAGTACACAGAGCTTCGCAAGGCCCGAAGACCCGGAGGGAAGTATCGCACACGAAAATGCGCCAGGACAGAGACGTGTTCTACGTTGTCCCTTCTCGTCATGCAGTTTGTGCCTCTGCTGCTTCTGCTGTTAGGAATCGCTCCTTGAAAGACGAGCGAGAGCGTCCTTCCGGGTGCATTGCACTAAGTCGAGTGCTCGCTCGGGACTTTGCACTCGCGGCCAAGGCAAGAGGGCGTGCTTGCCCGCAGAACTGAGAACACGCTGTTGGGCAGAGCTGCAACTGACCGCTGGAGTTCAGCTCTCGCCGGACGGCAGAAGGCGAAGAACGAAGCCGCTTGCGAGCGGCGCAGTGCAGCGAAGAGCTCTCCGAATCCGCCGCTTGCTCCACGGTCCTTCTCAGCTGCGAGTAGCAGCGCTCGCAGTACACAGAGCTTCGCAAGGCCCGAAGACCCGGAGGGAAGTATCGCACACGAAAATGCGCCAGGACAGAGACGTGTTCTACGTTGTCCCTTCTCGTCATGCAGTTTGTGCCTCTGCTGCTTCTGCTGTAGGTAATCGCTCCTTGAAAGACGAGCGAGAGCGTCCTTCCGGGTGCATTGCACTGAGTCGAGTGCTCGCTCGGGACTTTGCTCTCGGGGCCAAGGCAAGAGGGCGTGCTTGCCCGCAGAACTGAGAACACGCTGTTGGGCAGAGCTGCGACTGACCGCTGGAGTTCAGCTCTCGCCGGACGGCAGAAGGCGAAGAACGAAGCCGCTTGCGAACGGCGCAGTGCAGCGAAGAGCTCTCCGAATTCGCCGCTAGCTCCACGGTCCTTCTCAGCTGCGAGTAGCAGCGCTCGCAGTACACAGAGCTTCGCAAGGCCCGAAGACCCGGAGGGAAGTATCGCACACGAAAATGCGCCAGGACAGAGACGTGTTCTACGTTGTCCCTTCTCGTCATGCAGTTTGTGCCTCTGCTGCTTCTGCTGTTAGGAATCGCTCCTTGAGATACGAGCGAGAGCGTCCTTCCGGGTGCATTGCACTGAGTCGAGTGCTCGCTCGGGACTTAGCTCTCGGGGCCAATGCAAGAGGGCGTGCTTGCCCGCAGAACTGAGAACACGCTGTTGGGCAGAGCTGCGACTGACCGCCGGAGTTCAGCTCTCGCCGGACGGCAGAAGGCGTAGAACGAAGCCGCTTGCGAGCGGCGCAGTGCAGCGAAGAGCTCTCCGAATTCGCCGCTAGCTCCACGGTCCTTCTCAGCTGCGAGTAGCAGCGCTCGCAGTACACAGAGCTTCGCAAGGCCCGAAGACCCGGAGGGAAGTATCGCACACGAAAATGTGCCAGGACAGAGACGTGTTCTACGTTGTCCCTTCTCTTCATGCAGTTTGTGCCTCTGCTGCTTCTGCTGTTAGGAATCGCTCCTTGAAAGACGAGCGAGAGCGTCCTTCCGGGTGCATTGCACTGAGTCGAGTGCTCGCTCGGGACTTTGCTCTCGGGGCCAAGGCAAGAGGGCGTGCTTGCCCGCAGAACTGAGAACACGCTGTTGGGCAGAGCTGCAACTGACCGCTGGAGTTCAGCTCTCGCCGGACGGCAGAAGGCGAAGAACGAAGCCGCTTGCGAGCGGCGCAGTGCAGCGAAGAGCTCTCCGAATTCGCCGCTAGCTCCACGGTCCTTCTCAGCTGCGAGTAGCAGCGCTCGCAGTACACGGAGCTTCGCAAGGCCCGAAGACCCGGAGGGAAGTATCGCACACGAAAATGCGCCAGGACAGAGACGTGTTCTACGTTGTCCCTTCTCGTCATGCAGTTTGTGCCTCTGCTGCTTCTGCTGTTAGGAATCGCTCCTTGAAAGACGAGCGAGAGCGTCCTTCCGGGTGCATTGCACTGAGTCGAGTGCTCGCTCGGGACTTTGCTCTCGGGGCCAAGGCAAGAGGGCGTGCTTGCCCGCAGAACTGAGAACACGCTGTTGGGCAGAGCTGCAACTGACCGCCGGAGTTCAGCTGTCGCCGGACGGCAGAAGGCGAAGAACGAAGCCGCTTGCGAGCGGCGCAGTGCAGCGAAGAGCTCTCCGAATTCGCCGCTAGCTCCACGGTCCTTCTCAGCTGCGAGTAGCAGCGCTCGCAGTACACAGAGCTTCGCAAGGCCCGAAGACCCGGAGGGAAGTATCGCACACGAAAATGCGCCAGGACAGAGACGTGTTCTACGTTGTCCCTTCTCGTCATGCAGTTTGTGCCTCTGCTGCTTCTGCTGTAGGTAATCGCTCCTTGAAAGACGAGCGAGAGCGTCCTTCCGGGTGCATTGCACTGAGTCGAGTGCTCGCTCGGGACTTTGCTCTCGGGGCCAAGGCAAGAGGGCGTGCTTGCCCGCAGAACTGAGAACACGCTGTTGGGCAGAGCTGCAACTGACCGCCGGAGTTCAGCTCTCGCCGGACGGCAGAAGGCGAAGAACGAAGCCGCTTGCGAACGGCGCAGTGCAGCGAAGAGCTCTCCGAATTCGCCGCTAGCTCCACGGTCCTTCTCAGCTGCGAGTAGCAGCGCTCGCAGTACACAGAGCTTCGCAAGGCCCGAAGACCCGGAGGGAAGTATCGCACACGAAAATGCGCCAGGACAGAGACGTGTTCTACGTTGTCCCTTCTCGTCATGCAGTTTGTGCCTCTGCTGCTTCTGCTGTTAGGAATCGCTCCTTGAAAGACGAGCGAGAGCGTCCTTCCGGGTGCATTGCACTGAGTCGAGTGCTCGCTCGGGACTTTGCTCTCGGGGCCAAGGCAAGAGGGCGTGCTTGCCCGCAGAACTGAGAACACGCTGTTGGGCAGAGCTGCAACTGACCGCCGGAGTTCAGCTCTCGCCGGACGGCAGAAGGCGAAGAACGAAGCCGCTTGCGAGCGGCGCAGTGCAGCGAAGAGCTCTCCGAATTCGCCGCTAGCTCCACGGTCCTTCTCAGCTGCGAGTAGCAGCGCTCGCAGTACACAGAGCTTCGCAAGGCCCGAAGACCCGGAGGGAAGTATCGCACACGAAAATGCGCCAGGACAGAGACGTGTTCTACGTTGTCCCTTCTCGTCATGCAGTTTGTGCCTCTGCTGCTTCTGCTGTTAGGAATCGCTCCTTGAAAGACGAGCGAGAGCGTCCTTCCGGGTGCATTGCACTGAGTCGAGTGCTCGCTCGGGACTTTGCTCTCGGGGCCAAGGCAAGAGGGCGTGCTTGCCCGCAGAACTGAGAACACGCTGTTGGGCAGAGCTGCAACTGACCGCCGGAGTTCAGCTCTCGCCGGACGGCAGAAGGCGAAGAACGAAGCCGCTTGCGAACGGCGCAGTGCAGCGAAGAGCTCTCCGAATTCGCCGCTAGCTCCACGGTCCTTCTCAGCTGCGAGTAGCAGCGCTCGCAGTACACAGAGCTTCGCAAGGCCCGAAGACCCGGAGGGAAGTATCGCACACGAAAATGCGCCAGGACAGAGACGTGTTCTACGTTGTCCCTTCTCGTCATGCAGTTTGTGCCTCTGCTGCTTCTGCTGTAGGTAATCGCTCCTTGAAAGACGAGCGAGAGCGTCCTTCCGGGTGCATTGCACTGAGTCGAGTGCTCGCTCGGGACTTTGCTCTCGGGGCCAAGGCAAGAGGGCGTGCTTGCCCGCAGAACTGAGAACACGCTGTTGGGCAGAGCTGCGACTGACCGCTGGAGTTCAGCTCTCGCCGGACGGCAGAAGGCGAAGAACGAAGCCGCTTGCGAACGGCGCAGTGCAGCGAAGAGCTCTCCGAATTCGCCGCTAGCTCCACGGTCCTTCTCAGCTGCGAGTAGCAGCGCTCGCAGTACACAGAGCTTCGCAAGGCCCGAAGACCCGGAGGGAAGTATCGCACACGAAAATGCGCCAGGACAGAGACGTGTTCTACGTTGTCCCTTCTCGTCATGCAGTTTGTGCCTCTGCTGCTTCTGCTGTTAGGAATCGCTCCTTGAAAGACGAGCGAGAGCGTCCTTCCGGGTGCATTGCACTAAGTCGAGTGCTCGCTCGGGACTTTGCTCTCGGGGCCAAGGCAAGAGGGCGTGCTTGCCCGCAGAACTGAGAACACGCTGTTGGGCAGAGCTGCAACTGACCGCTGGAGTTCAGCTCTCGCCGGACGGCAGAAGGCGAAGAACGAAGCCGCTTGCGAGCGGCGCAGTGCAGCGAAGAGCTCTCCGAATTCGCCGCTAGCTCCACGGTCCTTCTCAGCTGCGAGTAGCAGCGCTCGCAGTACACAGAGCTTCGCAAGGCCCGAAGACCCGGAGGGAAGTATCGCACACGAAAATGCGCCAGAACAGAGACGTGTTCTACGTTGTCCCTTCTCGTCATGCAGTTTGTGCCTCTGCTGCTTCTGCTGTAGGTAATCGCTCCTTGAAAGACGAGCGAGAGCGTCCTTCCGGGTGCATTGCACTGAGTCGAGTGCTCGCTCGGGACTTTGCTCTCGGGGCCAAGGCAAGAGGGCGTGCTTGCCCGCAGAACTGAGAACACGCTGTTGGGCAGAGCTGCAACTGACCGCTGGAGTTCAGCTCTCGCCGGACGGCAGAAGGCGAAGAACGAAGCCGCTTGCGAGCGGCGCAGTGCAGCGAAGAGCTCTCCGAATTCGCCGCTAGCTCCACGGTCCTTCTCAGCTGCGAGTAGCAGCGCTCGCAGTACACAGAGCTTCGCAAGGCCCGAAGACCCGGAGGGAAGTATCGCACACGAAAATGCGCCAGGACAGAGACGTGTTCTACGTTGTCCCTTCTCGTCATGCAGTTTGTGCCTCTGCTGCTTCTGCTGTAGGTAATCGCTCCTTGAAAGACGAGCGAGAGCGTCCTTCCGGGTGCATTGCACTGAGTCGAGTGCTCGCTCGGGACTTTGCACTCGGGGCCAAGGCAAGAGGGCGTGCTTGCCCGCAGAACTGAGAAAACGCTGTTGGGCAGAGCTGCAACTGACCGCTGGAGTTCAGCTCTCGCCGGACGGCAGAAGGCGAAGAACGAAGCCGCTTGCGAGCGGCGCAGTGCAGCGAAGAGCTCTCCGAATCCGCCGCTTGCTCCACGGTCCTTCTCAGCTGCGAGTAGCAGCGCTCGCAGTACACAGAGCTTCGCAAGGCCCGAAGACCCGGAGGGAAGTATCGCACACGAAAATGTGCCAGGACAGAGACGTGTTCTACGTTGTCCCTTCTCGTCATGCAGTTTGTGCCTCTGCTGCTTCTGCTGTTAGGAATCGCTCCTTGAAAGACGAGCGAGAGCGTCCTTCCGGGTGCATTGCACTGAGTCGAGTGCTCGCTCGGGACTTTGCACTCGCGGCCAAGGCAAGAGGGCGTGCTTGCCCGCAGAACTGAGAACACGCTGTTGGGCAGAGCTGCAACTGACCGCTGGAGTTCAGCTCTCGCCGGACGGCAGAAGGCGAAGAACGAAGCCGCTTGCGAGCGGCGCAGTGCAGCGAAGAGCTCTCCGAATTCGCCGCTAGCTCCACGGTCCTTCTCAGCTGCGAGTAGCAGCGCTCGCAGTACACAGAGCTTCGCAAGGCCCGAAGACCCGGAGGGAAGTATCGCACACGAAAATGCGCCAGGACAGAGACGTGTTCTACGTTGTCCCTTCTCGTCATGCAGTTTGTGCCTCTGCTGCTTCTGCTGTTAGGAATCGCTCCTTGAAAGACGAGCGAGAGCGTCCTTCCGGGTGCATTGCACTGAGTCGAGTGCTCGCTCGGGACTTTGCTCTCGGGGCCAAGGCAAGAGGGCGTGCTTGCCCGCAGAACTGAGAACACGCTGTTGGGCAGAGCTGCAACTGACCGCTGGAGTTCAGCTCTCGCCGGACGGCAGAAGGCGAAGAACGAAGCCGCTTGCGAGCGGCGCAGTGCAGCGAAGAGCTCTCCGAATTCGCCGCTAGCTCCACGGTCCTTCTCAGCTGCGAGTAGCAGCGCTCGCAGTACACAGAGCTTCGCAAGGCCCGAAGACCCGGAGGGAAGTATCGCACACGAAAATGCGCCAGGACAGAGACGTGTTCTACGTTGTCCCTTCTCGTCATGCAGTTTGTGCCTCTGCTGCTTCTGCTGTAGGTAATCGCTCCTTGAAAGACGAGCGAGAGCGTCCTTCCGGGTGCATTGCACTGAGTCGAGTGCTCGCTCGGGACTTTGCACTCGGGGCCAAGGCAAGAGGGCGTGCTTGCCCGCAGAACTGAGAACACGCTGTTGGGCAGAGCTGCGACTGACCGCTGGAGTTCAGCTCTCGCCGGACGGCAGAAGGCGAAGAACGAAGCCGCTTGCGAGCGGCGCAGTGCAGCGAAGAGCTCTCCGAATCCGCCGCTTGCTCCACGGTCCTTCTCAGCTGCGAGTAGCAGCGCTCGCAGTACACAGAGCTTCGCAAGGCCCGAAGACCCGGAGGGAAGTATCGCACACGAAAATGCGCCAGGACAGAGACGTGTTCTACGTTGTCCCTTCTCGTCATGCAGTTTGTGCCTCTGCTGCTTCTGCTGTTAGGAATCGCTCCTTGAAAGACGAGCGAGAGCGTCCTTCCGGGTGCATTGCACTGAGTCGAGTGCTCGCTCGGGACTTTGCTCTCGGGGCCAAGGCAAGAGGGCGTGCTTGCCCGCAGAACTGAGAACACGCTGTTGGGCAGAGCTGCGACTGACCGCTGGAGTTCAGCTCTCGCCGGACGGCAGAAGGCGAAGAACGAAGCCGCTTGCGAGCGGCGCAGTGCAGCGAAGAGCTCTCCGAATTCGCCGCTAGCTCCACGGTCCTTCTCAGCTGCGAGTAGCAGCGCTCGCAGTACACAGAGCTTCGCAAGGCCCGAAGACCCGGAGGGAAGTATCGCACACGAAAATGCGCCAGGACAGAGACGTGTTCTACGTTGTCCCTTCTCGTCATGCAGTTTGTGCCTCTGCTGCTTCTGCTGTTAGGAATCGCTCCTTGAAAGACGAGCGAGAGCGTCCTTCCGGGTGCATTGCACTGAGTCGAGTGCTCGCTCGGGACTTTGCTCTCGGGGCCAAGGCAAGAGGGCGTGCTTGCCCGCAGAACTGAGAACACGCTGTTGGGCAGAGCTGCAACTGACCGCTGGAGTTCAGCTCTCGCCGGACGGCAGAAGGCGAAGAACGAAGCCGCTTGCGAGCGGCGCAGTGCAGCGAAGAGCTCTCCGAATTCGCCGCTAGCTCCACGGTCCTTCTCAGCTGCGAGTAGCAGCGCTCGCAGTACACGGAGCTTCGCAAGGCCCGAAGACCCGGAGGGAAGTATCGCACACGAAAATGCGCCAGGACAGAGACGTGTTCTACGTTGTCCCTTCTCGTCATGCAGTTTGTGCCTCTGCTGCTTCTGCTGTTAGGAATCGCTCCTTGAAAGACGAGCGAGAGCGTCCTTCCGGGTGCATTGCACTGAGTCGAGTGCTCGCTCGGGACTTTGCTCTCGGGGCCAAGGCAAGAGGGCGTGCTTGCCCGCAGAACTGAGAACACGCTGTTGGGCAGAGCTGCAACTGACCGCTGGAGTTCAGCTCTCGCCGGACGGCAGAAGGCGAAGAACGAAGCCGCTTGCGAGCGGCGCAGTGCAGCGAAGAGCTCTCCGAATTCGCCGCTAGCTCCACGGTCCTTCTCAGCTGCGAGTAGCAGCGCTCGCAGTACACAGAGCTTCGCAAGGCCCGAAGACCCGGAGGGAAGTATCGCACACGAAAATGCGCCAGGACAGAGACGTGTTCTACGTTGTCCCTTCTCGTCATGCAGTTTGTGCCTCTGCTGCTTCTGCTGTAGGTAATCGCTCCTTGAAAGACGAGCGAGAGCGTCCTTCCGGGTGCATTGCACTGAGTCGAGTGCTCGCTCGGGACTTTGCTCTCGGGGCCAAGGCAAGAGGGCGTGCTTGCCCGCAGAACTGAGAACACGCTGTTGGGCAGAGCTGCAACTGACCGCTGGAGTTCAGCTCTCGCCGGACGGCAGAAGGCGAAGAACGAAGCCGCTTGCGAACGGCGCAGTGCAGCGAAGAGCTCTCCGAATTCGCCGCTAGCTCCACGGTCCTTCTCAGCTGCGAGTAGCAGCGCTCGCAGTACACGGAGCTTCGCAAGGCCCGAAGACCCGGAGGGAAGTATCGCACACGAAAATGCGCCAGGACAGAGACGTGTTCTACGTTGTCCCTTCTCGTCATGCAGTTTGTGCCTCTGCTGCTTCTGCTGTTAGGAATCGCTCCTTGAAAGACGAGCGAGAGCGTCCTTCCGGGTGCATTGCACTGAGTCGAGTGCTCGCTCGGGACTTTGCTCTCGGGGCCAAGGCAAGAGGGCGTGCTTGCCCGCAGAACTGAGAACACGCTGTTGGGCAGAGCTGCAACTGACCGCCGGAGTTCAGCTCTCGCCGGACGGCAGAAGGCGAAGAACGAAGCCGCTTGCGAGCGGCGCAGTGCAGCGAAGAGCTCTCCGAATTCGCCGCTAGCTCCACGGTCCTTCTCAGCTGCGAGTAGCAGCGCTCGCAGTACACAGAGCTTCGCAAGGCCCGAAGACCCGGAGGGAAGTATCGCACACGAAAATGCGCCAGGACAGAGACGTGTTCTACGTTGTCCCTTCTCGTCATGCAGTTTGTGCCTCTGCTGCTTCTGCTGTTAGGAATCGCTCCTTGAAAGACGAGCGAGAGCGTCCTTCCGGGTGCATTGCACTGAGTCGAGTGCTCGCTCGGGACTTTGCACTCGGGGCCAAGGCAAGAGGGCGTGCTTGCCCGCAGAACTGAGAAAACGCTGTTGGGCAGAGCTGCAACTGACCGCTGGAGTTCAGCTCTCGCCGGACGGCAGAAGGCGAAGAACGAAGCCGCTTGCGAGCGGCGCAGTGCAGCGAAGAGCTCTCCGAATCCGCCGCTTGCTCCACTGTCCTTCTCAGCTGCGAGTAGCAGCGCTCGCAGTACACAGAGCTTCGCAAGGCCCGAAGACCCGGAGGGAAGTATCGCACACGAAAATGCGCCAGGACAGAGACGTGTTCTACGTTGTCCCTTCTCGTCATGCAGTTTGTGCCTCTGCTGCTTCTGCTGTAGGTAATCGCTCCTTGAAAGACGAGCGAGAGCGTCCTTCCGGGTGCATTGCACTGAGTCGAGTGCTCGCTCGGGACTTTGCTCTCGGGGCCAAGGCAAGAGGGCGTGCTTGCCCGCAGAACTGAGAACACGCTGTTGGGCAGAGCTGCAACTGACCGCCGGAGTTCAGCTCTCGCCGGACGGCAGAAGGCGAAGAACGAAGCCGCTTGCGAACGGCGCAGTGCAGCGAAGAGCTCTCCGAATTCGCCGCTAGCTCCACGGTCCTTCTCAGCTGCGAGTAGCAGCGCTCGCAGTACACAGAGCTTCGCAAGGCCCGAAGACCCGGAGGGAAGTATCGCACACGAAAATGCGCCAGGACAGAGACGTGTTCTACGTTGTCCCTTCTCGTCATGCAGTTTGTGCCTCTGCTGCTTCTGCTGTTAGGAATCGCTCCTTGAAAGACGAGCGAGAGCGTCCTTCCGGGTGCATTGCACTGAGTCGAGTGCTCGCTCGGGACTTTGCTCTCGGGGCCAAGGCAAGAGGGCGTGCTTGCCCGCAGAACTGAGAACACGCTGTTGGGCAGAGCTGCAACTGACCGCCGGAGTTCAGCTCTCGCCGGACGGCAGAAGGCGAAGAACGAAGCCGCTTGCGAGCGGCGCAGTGCAGCGAAGAGCTCTCCGAATTCGCCGCTAGCTCCACGGTCCTTCTCAGCTGCGAGTAGCAGCGCTCGCAGTACACAGAGCTTCGCAAGGCCCGAAGACCCGGAGGGAAGTATCGCACACGAAAATGCGCCAGGACAGAGACGTGTTCTACGTTGTCCCTTCTCGTCATGCAGTTTGTGCCTCTGCTGCTTCTGCTGTTAGGAATCGCTCCTTGAAAGACGAGCGAGAGCGTCCTTCCGGGTGCATTGCACTGAGTCGAGTGCTCGCTCGGGACTTTGCACTCGGGGCCAAGGCAAGAGGGCGTGCTTGCCCGCAGAACTGAGAAAACGCTGTTGGGCAGAGCTGCAACTGACCGCTGGAGTTCAGCTCTCGCCGGACGGCAGAAGGCGAAGAACGAAGCCGCTTGCGAGCGGCGCAGTGCAGCGAAGAGCTCTCCGAATCCGCCGCTTGCTCCACTGTCCTTCTCAGCTGCGAGTAGCAGCGCTCGCAGTACACAGAGCTTCGCAAGGCCCGAAGACCCGGAGGGAAGTATCGCACACGAAAATGCGCCAGGACAGAGACGTGTTCTA
This sequence comes from Sturnus vulgaris, assembly GCF_052056855.1. NCBI lineage: Eukaryota > Metazoa > Chordata > Aves > Passeriformes > Sturnidae > Sturnus > Sturnus vulgaris. The sequence continues at coordinate 100,640 of NW_028276807.1, forward strand.
CGTTGTCCCTTCTCGTCATGCAGTTTGTGCCTCTGCTGCTTCTGCTGTTAGGAATCGCTCCTTGAAAGACGAGCGAGAGCGTCCTTCCGGGTGCATTGCACTGAGTCGAGTGCTCGCTCGGGACTTTGCACTCGCGGCCAAGGCAAGAGGGCGTGCTTGCCCGCAGAACTGAGAACACGCTGTTGGGCAGAGCTGCAACTGACCGCCGGAGTTCAGCTCTCGCCGGACGGCAGAAGGCGAAGAACGAAGCCGCTTGCGAGCGGCGCAGTGCAGCGAAGAGCTCTCCGAATCCGCCGCTTGCTCCACGGTCCTTCTCAGCTGCGAGTAGCAGCGCTCGCAGTACACAGAGCTTCGCAAGGCCCGAAGACCCGGAGGGAAGTATCGCACACGAAAATGCGCCAGGACAGAGACGTGTTCTACGTTGTCCCTTCTCGTCATGCAGTTTGTGCCTCTGCTGCTTCTGCTGTTAGGAATCGCTCCTTGAAAGACGAGCGAGAGCGTCCTTCCGGGTGCATTGCACTGAGTCGAGTGCTCGCTCGGGACTTTGCTCTCGGGGCCAAGGCAAGAGGGCGTGCTTGCCCGCAGAACTGAGAACACGCTGTTGGGCAGAGCTGCAACTGACCGCTGGAGTTCAGCTCTCGCCGGACGGCAGAAGGCGAAGAACGAAGCCGCTTGCGAGCGGCGCAGTGCAGCGAAGAGCTCTCCGAATTCGCCGCTAGCTCCACGGTCCTTCTCAGCTGCGAGTAGCAGCGCTCGCAGTACACGGAGCTTCGCAAGGCCCGAAGACCCGGAGGGAAGTATCGCACACGAAAATGCGCCAGGACAGAGACGTGTTCTACGTTGTCCCTTCTCGTCATGCAGTTTGTGCCTCTGCTGCTTCTGCTGTTAGGAATCGCTCCTTGAAAGACGAGCGAGAGCGTCCTTCCGGGTGCATTGCACTGAGTCGAGTGCTCGCTCGGGACTTTGCTCTCGGGGCCAATGCAAGAGGGCGTGCTTGCCCGCAGAACTGAGAACACGCTGTTGGGCAGAGCTGCGACTGACCGCCGGAGTTCAGCTCTCGCCGGACGGCAGAAGGCGTAGAACGAAGCCGCTTGCGAGCGGCGCAGTGCAGCGAAGAGCTCTCCGAATTCGCCGCTAGCTCCACGGTCCTTCTCAGCTGCGAGTAGCAGCGCTCGCAGTACACAGAGCTTCGCAAGGCCCGAAGACCCGGAGGGAAGTATCGCACACGAAAATGCGCCAGAACAGAGACGTGTTCTACGTTGTCCCTTCTCGTCATGCAGTTTGTGCCTCTGCTGCTTCTGCTGTTAGGAATCGCTCCTTGAAAGACGAGCGAGAGCGTCCTTCCGGGTGCATTGCACTGAGTCGAGTGCTCGCTCGGGACTTTGCTCTCGGGGCCAAGGCAAGAGGGCGTGCTTGCCCGCAGAACTGAGAACACGCTGTTGGGCAGAGCTGCAACTGACCGCCGGAGTTCAGCTCTCGCCGGACGGCAGAAGGCGAAGAACGAAGCCGCTTGCGAGCGGCGCAGTGCAGCGAAGAGCTCTCCGAATTCGCCGCTAGCTCCACGGTCCTTCTCAGCTGCGAGTAGCAGCGCTCGCAGTACACAGAGCTTCGCAAGGCCCGAAGACCCGGAGGGAAGTATCGCACACGAAAATGCGCCAGGACAGAGACGTGTTCTACGTTGTCCCTTCTCGTCATGCAGTTTGTGCCTCTGCTGCTTCTGCTGTTAGGAATCGCTCCTTGAAAGACGAGCGAGAGCGTCCTTCCGGGTGCATTGCACTGAGTCGAGTGCTCGCTCGGGACTTTGCACTCGGGGCCAAGGCAAGAGGGCGTGCTTGCCCGCAGAACTGAGAAAACGCTGTTGGGCAGAGCTGCAACTGACCGCTGGAGTTCAGCTCTCGCCGGACGGCAGAAGGCGAAGAACGAAGCCGCTTGCGAGCGGCGCAGTGCAGCGAAGAGCTCTCCGAATCCGCCGCTTGCTCCACTGTCCTTCTCAGCTGCGAGTAGCAGCGCTCGCAGTACACAGAGCTTCGCAAGGCCCGAAGACCCGGAGGGAAGTATCGCACACGAAAATGCGCCAGGACAGAGACGTGTTCTACGTTGTCCCTTCTCGTCATGCAGTTTGTGCCTCTGCTGCTTCTGCTGTTAGGAATCGCTCCTTGAAAGACGAGCGAGAGCGTCCTTCCGGGTGCATTGCACTAAGTCGAGTGCTCGCTCGGGACTTTGCTCTCGGGGCCAAGGCAAGAGGGCGTGCTTGCCCGCAGAACTGAGAACACGCTGTTGGGCAGAGCTGCAACTGACCGCTGGAGTTCAGCTCTCGCCGGACGGCAGAAGGCGAAGAACGAAGCCGCTTGCGAGCGGCGCAGTGCAGCGAAGAGCTCTCCGAATCCGCCGCTTGCTCCACGGTCCTTCTCAGCTGCGAGTAGCAGCGCTCGCAGTACACGGAGCTTCGCAAGGCCCGAAGACCCGGAGGGAAGTATCGCACACGAAAATGCGCCAGGACAGAGACGTGTTCTACGTTGTCCCTTCTCGTCATGCAGTTTGTGCCTCTGCTGCTTCTGCTGTTAGGAATCGCTCCTTGAAAGACGAGCGAGAGCGTCCTTCCGGGTGCATTGCACTGAGTCGAGTGCTCGCTCGGGACTTTGCTCTCGGGGCCAAGGCAAGAGGGCGTGCTTGCCCGCAGAACTGAGAACACGCTGTTGGGCAGAGCTGCGACTGACCGCTGGAGTTCAGCTCTCGCCGGACGGCAGAAGGCGAAGAACGAAGCCGCTTGCGAGCGGCGCAGTGCAGCGAAGAGCTCTCCGAATTCGCCGCTAGCTCCACGGTCCTTCTCAGCTGCGAGTAGCAGCGCTCGCAGTACACGGAGCTTCGCAAGGCCCGAAGACCCGGAGGGAAGTATCGCACACGAAAATGCGCCAGGACAGAGACGTGTTCTACGTTGTCCCTTCTCGTCATGCAGTTTGTGCCTCTGCTGCTTCTGCTGTAGGTAATCGCTCCTTGAAAGACGAGCGAGAGCGTCCTTCCGGGTGCATTGCACTGAGTCGAGTGCTCGCTCGGGACTTTGCTCTCGGGGCCAAGGCAAGAGGGCGTGCTTGCCCGCAGAACTGAGAACACGCTGTTGGGCAGAGCTGCGACTGACCGCTGGAGTTCAGCTCTCGCCGGACGGCAGAAGGCGAAGAACGAAGCCGCTTGCGAACGGCGCAGTGCAGCGAAGAGCTCTCCGAATTCGCCGCTAGCTCCACGGTCCTTCTCAGCTGCGAGTAGCAGCGCTCGCAGTACACAGAGCTTCGCAAGGCCCGAAGACCCGGAGGGAAGTATCGCACACGAAAATGCGCCAGGACAGAGACGTGTTCTACGTTGTCCCTTCTCGTCATGCAGTTTGTGCCTCTGCTGCTTCTGCTGTAGGTAATCGCTCCTTGAAAGACGAGCGAGAGCGTCCTTCCGGGTGCATTGCACTGAGTCGAGTGCTCGCTCGGGACTTTGCTCTCGGGGCCAAGGCAAGAGGGCGTGCTTGCCCGCAGAACTGAGAACACGCTGTTGGGCAGAGCTGCGACTGACCGCTGGAGTTCAGCTCTCGCCGGACGGCAGAAGGCGAAGAACGAAGCCGCTTGCGAACGGCGCAGTGCAGCGAAGAGCTCTCCGAATTCGCCGCTAGCTCCACGGTCCTTCTCAGCTGCGAGTAGCAGCGCTCGCAGTACACAGAGCTTCGCAAGGCCCGAAGACCCGGAGGGAAGTATCGCACACGAAAATGCGCCAGAACAGAGACGTGTTCTACGTTGTCCCTTCTCGTCATGCAGTTTGTGCCTCTGCTGCTTCTGCTGTTAGGAATCGCTCCTTGAAAGACGAGCGAGAGCGTCCTTCCGGGTGCATTGCACTGAGTCGAGTGCTCGCTCGGGACTTAGCTCTCGGGGCCAATGCAAGAGGGCGTGCTTGCCCGCAGAACTGAGAACACGCTTTTGGGCAGAGCTGCGACTGACCGCCGGAGTTCAGCTCTCGCCGGACGGCAGAAGGCGTAGAACGAAGCCGCTTGCGAGCGGCGCAGTGCAGCGAAGAGCTCTCCGAATTCGCCGCTAGCTCCACGGTCCTTCTCAGCTGCGAGTAGCAGCGCTCGCAGTACACAGAGCTTCGCAAGGCCCGAAGACCCGGAGGGAAGTATCGCACACGAAAATGCGCCAGGACAGAGACGTGTTCTACGTTGTCCCTTCTCGTCATGCAGTTTGTGCCTCTGCTGCTTCTGCTGTTAGGAATCGCTCCTTGAGAGACGAGCGAGAGCGTCCTTCCGGGTGCATTGCACTGAGTCGAGTGCTTGCTCGGGACTTTGCTCTGGGGGCCAAGGCAAGAGGGCGTGCTTGCCCGCAGAACTGAGAACACGCTGTTGGGCAGAGCTGCGACTGACCGCTGGAGTTCAGCTCTCGCCGGACGGCAGAAGGCGAAGAACGAAGCCGCTTGCGAGCGGCGCAGTGCAGCGAAGAGCTCTCCGAATTCGCCGCTAGCTCCACGGTCCTTCTCAGCTGCGAGTAGCAGCGCTCGCAGTACACGGAGCTTCGCAAGGCCCGAAGACCCGGAGGGAAGTATCGCACACGAAAATGCGCCAGGACAGAGACGTGTTCTACGTTGTCCCTTCTCGTCATGCAGTTTGTGCCTCTGCTGCTTCTGCTGTTAGGAATCGCTCCTTGAAAGACGAGCGAGAGCGTCCTTCCGGGTGCATTGCACTGAGTCGAGTGCTCGCTCGGGACTTTGCTCTCGGGGCCAAGGCAAGAGGGCGTGCTTGCCCGCAGAACTGAGAACACGCTGTTGGGCAGAGCTGCAACTGACCGCCGGAGTTCAGCTCTCGCCGGACGGCAGAAGGCGAAGAACGAAGCCGCTTGCGAGCGGCGCAGTGCAGCGAAGAGCTCTCCGAATTCGCCGCTAGCTCCACGGTCCTTCTCAGCTGCGAGTAGCAGCGCTCGCAGTACACAGAGCTTCGCAAGGCCCGAAGACCCGGAGGGAAGTATCGCACACGAAAATGCGCCAGGACAGAGACGTGTTCTACGTTGTCCCTTCTCGTCATGCAGTTTGTGCCTCTGCTGCTTCTGCTGTTAGGAATCGCTCCTTGAAAGACGAGCGAGAGCGTCCTTCTGGGTGCATTGCACTGAGTCGAGTGCTCGCTCGGGACTTTGCACTCGCGGCCAAGGCAAGAGGGCGTGCTTGCCCGCAGAACTGAGAACACGCTGTTGGGCAGAGCTGCAACTGACCGCTGGAGTTCAGCTCTCGCCGGACGGCAGAAGGCGAAGAACGAAGCCGCTTGCGAGCGGCGCAGTGCAGCGAAGAGCTCTCCGAATCCGCCGCTTGCTCCACGGTCCTTCTCAGCTGCGAGTAGCAGCGCTCGCAGTACACAGAGCTTCGCAAGGCCCGAAGACCCGGAGGGAAGTATCGCACACGAAAATGCGCCAGGACAGAGACGTGTTCTACGTTGTCCCTTCTCGTCATGCAGTTTGTGCCTCTGCTGCTTCTGCTGTTAGGAATCGCTCCTTGAAAGACGAGCGAGAGCGTCCTTCCGGGTGCATTGCACTGAGTCGAGTGCTCGCTCGGGACTTTGCTCTCGGGGCCAAGGCAAGAGGGCGTGCTTGCCCGCAGAACTGAGAACACGCTGTTGGGCAGAGCTGCAACTGACCGCTGGAGTTCAGCTCTCGCCGGACGGCAGAAGGCGAAGAACGAAGCCGCTTGCGAGCGGCGCAGTGCAGCGAAGAGCTCTCCGAATTCGCCGCTAGCTCCACGGTCCTTCTCAGCTGCGAGTAGCAGCGCTCGCAGTACACGGAGCTTCGCAAGGCCCGAAGACCCGGAGGGAAGTATCGCACACGAAAATGCGCCAGGACAGAGACGTGTTCTACGTTGTCCCTTCTCGTCATGCAGTTTGTGCCTCTGCTGCTTCTGCTGTTAGGAATCGCTCCTTGAAAGACGAGCGAGAGCGTCCTTCCGGGTGCATTGCACTGAGTCGAGCGCTCGCTCGGGACTTTGCTCTCGGGGCCAAGGCAAGAGGGCGTGCTTGCCCGCAGAACTGAGAACACGCTGTTGGGCAGAGCTGCAACTGACCGCCGGAGTTCAGCTCTCGCCGGACGGCAGAAGGCGAAGAACGAAGCCGCTTGCGAGCGGCGCAGTGCAGCGAAGAGCTCTCCGAATTCGCCGCTAGCTCCACGGTCCTTCTCAGCTGCGAGTAGCAGCGCTCGCAGTACACAGAGCTTCGCAAGGCCCGAAGACCCGGAGGGAAGTATCGCACACGAAAATGCGCCAGGACAGAGACGTGTTCTACGTTGTCCCTTCTCGTCATGCAGTTTGTGCCTCTGCTGCTTCTGCTGTTAGGAATCGCTCCTTGAAAGACGAGCGAGAGCGTCCTTCTGGGTGCATTGCACTGAGTCGAGTGCTCGCTCGGGACTTTGCACTCGCGGCCAAGGCAAGAGGGCGTGCTTGCCCGCAGAACTGAGAACACGCTGTTGGGCAGAGCTGCAACTGACCGCTGGAGTTCAGCTCTCGCCGGACGGCAGAAGGCGAAGAACGAAGCCGCTTGCGAGCGGCGCAGTGCAGCGAAGAGCTCTCCGAATCCGCCGCTTGCTCCACGGTCCTTCTCAGCTGCGAGTAGCAGCGCTCGCAGTACACAGAGCTTCGCAAGGCCCGAAGACCCGGAGGGAAGTATCGCACACGAAAATGCGCCAGGACAGAGACGTGTTCTACGTTGTCCCTTCTCGTCATGCAGTTTGTGCCTCTGCTGCTTCTGCTGTTAGGAATCGCTCCTTGAAAGACGAGCGAGAGCGTCCTTCCGGGTGCATTGCACTGAGTCGAGTGCTCGCTCGGGACTTTGCTCTCGGGGCCAAGGCAAGAGGGCGTGCTTGCCCGCAGAACTGAGAACACGCTGTTGGGCAGAGCTGCAACTGACCGCTGGAGTTCAGCTCTCGCCGGACGGCAGAAGGCGAAGAACGAAGCCGCTTGCGAGCGGCGCAGTGCAGCGAAGAGCTCTCCGAATTCGCCGCTAGCTCCACGGTCCTTCTCAGCTGCGAGTAGCAGCGCTCGCAGTACACAGAGCTTCGCAAGGCCCGAAGACCCGGAGGGAAGTATCGCACACGAAAATGCGCCAGGACAGAGACGTGTTCTACGTTGTCCCTTCTCGTCATGCAGTTTGTGCCTCTGCTGCTTCTGCTGTAGGTAATCGCTCTTTGAAAGACGAGCGAGAGCGTCCTTCCGGGTGCATTGCACTGAGTCGAGTGCTCGCTCGGGACTTTGCTCTCGGGGCCAAGGCAAGAGGGCGTGCTTGCCCGCAGAACTGAGAACACGCTGTTGGGCAGAGCTGCGACTGACCGCTGGAGTTCAGCTCTCGCCGGACGGCAGAAGGCGAAGAACGAAGCCGCTTGCGAACGGCGCAGTGCAGCGAAGAGCTCTCCGAATTCGCCGCTAGCTCCACGGTCCTTCTCAGCTGCGAGTAGCAGCGCTCGCAGTACACAGAGCTTCGCAAGGCCCGAAGACCCGGAGGGAAGTATCGCACACGAAAATGCGCCAGGACAGAGACGTGTTCTACGTTGTCCCTTCTCGTCATGCAGTTTGTGCCTCTGCTGCTTCTGCTGTTAGGAATCGCTCCTTGAAAGACGAGCGAGAGCGTCCTTCCGGGTGCATTGCACTAAGTCGAGTGCTCGCTCGGGACTTTGCTCTCGGGGCCAAGGCAAGAGGGCGTGCTTGCCCGCAGAACTGAGAACACGCTGTTGGGCAGAGCTGCAACTGACCGCTGGAGTTCAGCTCTCGCCGGACGGCAGAAGGCGAAGAACGAAGCCGCTTGCGAGCGGCGCAGTGCAGCGAAGAGCTCTCCGAATTCGCCGCTAGCTCCACGGTCCTTCTCAGCTGCGAGTAGCAGCGCTCGCAGTACACAGAGCTTCGCAAGGCCCGAAGACCCGGAGGGAAGTATCGCACACGAAAATGCGCCAGGACAGAGACGTGTTCTACGTTGTCCCTTCTCGTCATGCAGTTTGTGCCTCTGCTGCTTCTGCTGTAGGTAATCGCTCCTTGAAAGACGAGCGAGAGCGTCCTTCCGGGTGCATTGCACTGAGTCGAGTGCTCGCTCGGGACTTTGCTCTCGGGGCCAAGGCAAGAGGGCGTGCTTGCCCGCAGAACTGAGAACACGCTGTTGGGCAGAGCTGCGACTGACCGCTGGAGTTCAGCTCTCGCCGGACGGCAGAAGGCGAAGAACGAAGCCGCTTGCGAGCGGCGCAGTGCAGCGAAGAGCTCTCCGAATTCGCCGCTAGCTCCACGGTCCTTCTCAGCTGCGAGTAGCAGCGCTCGCAGTACACAGAGCTTCGCAAGGCCCGAAGACCCGGAGGGAAGTATCGCACACGAAAATGCGCCAGGACAGAGACGTGTTCTACGTTGTCCCTTCTCGTCATGCAGTTTGTGCCTCTGCTGCTTCTGCTGTTAGGAATCGCTCCTTGAAAGACGAGCGAGAGCGTCCTTCTGGGTGCATTGCACTGAGTCGAGTGCTCGCTCGGGACTTTGCACTCGCGGCCAAGGCAAGAGGGCGTGCTTGCCCGCAGAACTGAGAACACGCTGTTGGGCAGAGCTGCAACTGACCGCTGGAGTTCAGCTCTCGCCGGACGGCAGAAGGCGAAGAACGAAGCCGCTTGCGAGCGGCGCAGTGCAGCGAAGAGCTCTCCGAATCCGCCGCTTGCTCCACGGTCCTTCTCAGCTGCGAGTAGCAGCGCTCGCAGTACACGGAGCTTCGCAAGGCCCGAAGACCCGGAGGGAAGTATCGCACACGAAAATGCGCCAGGACAGAGACGTGTTCTACGTTGTCCCTTCTCGTCATGCAGTTTGTGCCTCTGCTGCTTCTGCTGTTAGGAATCGCTCCTTGAAAGACGAGCGAGAGCGTCCTTCCGGGTGCATTGCACTGAGTCGAGTGCTCGCTCGGGACTTTGCTCTCGGGGCCAAGGCAAGAGGGCGTGCTTGCCCGCAGAACTGAGAACACGCTGTTGGGCAGAGCTGCAACTGACCGCTGGAGTTCAGCTCTCGCCGGACGGCAGAAGGCGAAGAACGAAGCCGCTTGCGAGCGGCGCAGTGCAGCGAAGAGCTCTCCGAATTCGCCGCTAGCTCCACGGTCCTTCTCAGCTGCGAGTAGCAGCGCTCGCAGTACACAGAGCTTCGCAAGGCCCGAAGACCCGGAGGGAAGTATCGCACACGAAAATGCGCCAGGACAGAGACGTGTTCTACGTTGTCCCTTCTCGTCATGCAGTTTGTGCCTCTGCTGCTTCTGCTGTAGGTAATCGCTCTTTGAAAGACGAGCGAGAGCGTCCTTCCGGGTGCATTGCACTGAGTCGAGTGCTCGCTCGGGACTTTGCTCTCGGGGCCAAGGCAAGAGGGCGTGCTTGCCCGCAGAACTGAGAACACGCTGTTGGGCAGAGCTGCGACTGACCGCTGGAGTTCAGCTCTCGCCGGACGGCAGAAGGCGAAGAACGAAGCCGCTTGCGAGCGGCGCAGTGCAGCAGTGCAGCGAAGAGCTCTCCGAATTCGCCGCTAGCTCCACGGTCCTTCTCAGCTGCGAGTAGCAGCGCTCGCAGTACACAGAGCTTCGCAAGGCCCGAAGACCCGGAGGGAAGTATCGCACACGAAAATGCGCCAGGACAGAGACGTGTTCTACGTTGTCCCTTCTCGTCATGCAGTTTGTGCCTCTGCTGCTTCTGCTGTTAGGAATCGCTCCTTGAAAGACGAGCGAGAGCGTCCTTCCGGGTGCATTGCACTAAGTCGAGTGGTCGCTCGGGACTTTGCTCTCGGGGCCAAGGCAAGAGGGCGTGCTTGCCCGCAGAACTGAGAACACGCTGTTGGGCAGAGCTGCAACTGACCGCTGGAGTTCAGCTCTCGCCGGACGGCAGAAGGCGAAGAACGAAGCCGCTTGCGAGCGGCGCAGTGCAGCGAAGAGCTCTCCGAATTCGCCGCTAGCTCCACGGTCCTTCTCAGCTGCGAGTAGCAGCGCTCGCAGTACACAGAGCTTCGCAAGGCCCGAAGACCCGGAGGGAAGTATCGCACACGAAAATGCGCCAGGACAGAGACGTGTTCTACGTTGTCCCTTCTCGTCATGCAGTTTGTGCCTCTGCTGCTTCTGCTGTAGGTAATCGCTCCTTGAAAGACGAGCGAGAGCGTCCTTCCGGGTGCATTGCACTGAGTCGAGTGCTCGCTCGGGACTTTGCTCTCGGGGCCAAGGCAAGAGGGCGTGCTTGCCCGCAGAACTGAGAACACGCTGTTGGGCAGAGCTGCGACTGACCGCTGGAGTTCAGCTCTCGCCGGACGGCAGAAGGCGAAGAACGAAGCCGCTTGCGAACGGCGCAGTGCAGCGAAGAGCTCTCCGAATTCGCCGCTAGCTCCACGGTCCTTCTCAGCTGCGAGTAGCAGCGCTCGCAGTACACAGAGCTTCGCAAGGCCCGAAGACCCGGAGGGAAGTATTGCACACGAAAATGCGCCAGAACAGAGACGTGTTCTACGTTGTCCCTTCTCGTCATGCAGTTTGTGCCTCTGCTGCTTCTGCTGTTAGGAATCGCTCCTTGAGAGACGAGCGAGAGCGTCCTTCCGGGTGCATTGCACTGAGTCGAGTGCTCGCTCGGGACTTAGCTCTCGGGGCCAATGCAAGAGGGCGTGCTTGCCCGCAGAACTGAGAACACGCTGTTGGGCAGAGCTGCGACTGACCGCCGGAGTTCAGCTCTCGCCGGACGGCAGAAGGCGTAGAACGAAGCCGCTTGCGAGCGGCGCAGTGCAGCGAAGAGCTCTCCGAATTCGCCGCTAGCTCCACGGTCCTTCTCAGCTGCGAGTAGCAGCGCTCGCAGTACACAGAGCTTCGCAAGGCCCGAAGACCCGGAGGGAAGTATCGCACACGAAAATGCGCCAGGACAGAGACGTGTTCTACGTTGTCCCTTCTCTTCATGCAGTTTGTGCCTCTGCTGCTTCTGCTGTTAGGAATCGCTCCTTGAAAGACGAGCGAGAGCGTCCTTCCGGGTGCATTGCACTGAGTCGAGTGCTCGCTCGGGACTTTGCTCTCGGGGCCAAGGCAAGAGGGCGTGCTTGCCCGCAGAACTGAGAACACGCTGTTGGGCAGAGCTGCAACTGACCGCTGGAGTTCAGCTCTCGCCGGACGGCAGAAGGCGAAGAACGAAGCCGCTTGCGAGCGGCGCAGTGCAGCGAAGAGCTCTCCGAATTCGCCGCTAGCTCCACGGTCCTTCTCAGCTGCGAGTAGCAGCGCTCGCAGTACACGGAGCTTCGCAAGGCCCGAAGACCCGGAGGGAAGTATCGCACACGAAAATGCGCCAGGACAGAGACGTGTTCTACGTTGTCCCTTCTCGTCATGCAGTTTGTGCCTCTGCTGCTTCTGCTGTTAGGAATCGCTCCTTGAAAGACGAGCGAGAGCGTCCTTCCGGGTGCATTGCACTGAGTCGAGTGCTCGCTCGGGACTTTGCTCTCGGGGCCAAGGCAAGAGGGCGTGCTTGCCCGCAGAACTGAGAACACGCTGTTGGGCAGAGCTGCAACTGACCGCCGGAGTTCAGCTCTCGCCGGACGGCAGAAGGCGAAGAACGAAGCCGCTTGCGAACGGCGCAGTGCAGCGAAGAGCTCTCCGAATTCGCCGCTAGCTCCACGGTCCTTCTCAGCTGCGAGTAGCAGCGCTCGCAGTACACAGAGCTTCGCAAGGCCCGAAGACCCGGAGGGAAGTATCGCACACGAAAATGCGCCAGGACAGAGACGTGTTCTACGTTGTCCCTTCTCGTCATGCAGTTTGTGCCTCTGCTGCTTCTGCTGTTAGGAATCGCTCCTTGAAAGACGAGCGAGAGCGTCCTTCCGGGTGCATTGCACTGAGTCGAGTGCTCGCTCGGGACTTTGCACTCGCGGCCAAGGCAAGAGGGCGTGCTTGCCCGCAGAACTGAGAACACGCTGTTGGGCAGAGCTGCAACTGACCGCTGGAGTTCAGCTCTCGCCGGACGGCAGAAGGCGAAGAACGAAGCCGCTTGCGAGCGGCGCAGTGCAGCGAAGATCTCTTCGAATTCGCCGCTAGCTCCACGGTCCTTCTCAGCTGCGAGTAGCAGCGCTCGCAGTACACAGAGCTTCGCAAGGCCCGAAGACCCGGAGGGAAGTATCGCACACGAAAATGCGCCAGGACAGAGACGTGTTCTACGTTGTCCCTTCTCGTCATGCAGTTTGTGCCTCTGCTGCTTCTGCTGTAGGTAATCGCTCCTTGAAAGACGAGCGAGAGCGTCCTTCCGGGTGCATTGCACTGAGTCGAGTGCTCGCTCGGGACTTTGCACTCGGGGCCAAGGCAAGAGGGCGTGCTTGCCCGCAGAACTGAGAACACGCTGTTGGGCAGAGCTGCAACTGACCGCCGGAGTTCAGCTCTCGCCGGACGGCAGAAGGCGAAGAACGAAGCCGCTTGCGAGCGGCGCAGTGCAGCGAAGAGCTCTCCGAATTCGCCGCTAGCTCCACGGTCCTTCTCAGCTGCGAGTAGCAGCGCTCGCAGTACACAGAGCTACGCACGGACCGAAGACCCGGAGGGAAGTATCGCACACGAAAATGTGCCAGGACAGAGACGTGTTCTACGTTGTCCCTTCTCGTCATGCAGTTTGTGCCTCTGCTCCTTCTGCTGTTAGGAATCGCTCCTTGAAAGACGAGCGAGAGCGTCCTTCCGGGTGCATTGCACTGAGTCGAGTGCTCGCTCGGGACTTTGCTCTCGGGGCCAAGGCAAGAGGGCGTGCTTGCCCGCAGAACTGAGAACACGCTGTTGGGCAGAGCTGCAACTGACCGCCGGAGTTCAGCTCTCGCCGGACGGCAGAAGGCGAAGAACGAAGCCGCTTGCGAGCGGCGCAGTGCAGCGAAGAGCTCTCCGAATTCGCCTCTAGCTCCACGGTCCTTCTCAGCTGCGAGTAGCAGCGCTCGCAGTACACGGAGCTTCGCAAGGCCCGAAGACCCGGAGGGAAGTATCGCACACGAAAATGCGCCAGGACAGAGACGTGTTCTACGTTGTCCCTTCTCGTCATGCAGTTTGTGCCTCTGCTGCTTCTGCTGTAGGTAATCGCTCCTTGAAAGACGAGCGAGAGCGTCCTTCCGGGTGCATTGCACTGAGTCGAGTGCTCGCTCGGGACTTTGCACTCGGGGCCAAGGCAAGAGGGCGTGCTTGCCCGCAGAACTGAGAACACGCTGTTGGGCAGAGCTGCAACTGACCGCCGGAGTTCAGCTCTCGCCGGACGGCAGAAGGCGAAGAACGAAGCCGCTTGCGAGCGGCGCAGTGCAGCGAAGAGCTCTCCGAATTCGCCGCTAGCTCCACGGTCCTTCTCAGCTGCGAGTAGCAGCGCTCGCAGTACACAGAGCTTCGCACGGACCGAAGACCCGGAGGGAAGTATCGCACACGAAAATGTGCCAGGACAGAGACGTGTTCTACGTTGTCCCTTCTCTTCATGCAGTTTGTGCCTCTGCTGCTTCTGCTGTTAGGAATCGCTCCTTGAAAGACGAGCGAGAGCGTCCTTCCGGGTGCATTGCACTGAGTCGAGTGCTCGCTCGGGACTTTGCTCTCGGGGCCAAGGCAAGAGGGCGTGCTTGCCCGCAGAACTGAGAACACGCTGTTGGGCAGAGCTGCGACTGACCGCCGGAGTTCAGCTCTCGCCGGACGGCAGAAGGCGAAGAACGAAGCCGCTTGCGAGCGGCGCAGTGCAGCGAAGAGCTCTCCGAATTCGCCGCTAGCTCCACGGTCCTTCTCAGCTGCGAGTAGCAGCGCTCGCAGTACACAGAGCTTCGCAAGGCCCGAAGACCCGGAGGGAAGTATCGCACACGAAAATGTGCCAGGACAGAGACGTGTTCTACGTTGTCCCTTCTCGTCATGCAGTTTGTGCCTCTGCTGCTTCTGCTGTTAGGAATCGCTCCTTGAGAGACGAGCGAGAGCGTCCTTTCGGGTGCATTGCACTGAGTCGAGTGCTCGCTCGGGACTTTGCTCTCGGGGCCAAGGCAAGAGGGCGTGCTTGCCCGCAGAACTGAGAACACGCTGTTGGGCAGAGCTGCAACTGACCGCCGGAGTTCAGCTCTCGCCGGACGGCAGAAGGCGAAGAACGAAGCCGCTTGCGAGCGGCGCAGTGCAGCGAAGAGCTCTCCGAATTCGCCGCTAGCTCCACGGTCCTTCTCAGCTGCGAGTAGCAGCGCTCGCAGTACACAGAGCTTCGCAAGGCCCGAAGACCCGGAGGGAAGTATCGCACACGAAAATGCGCCAGGACAGAGACGTGTTCTACGTTGTCCCTTCTCGTCATGCAGTTTGTGCCTCTGCTGCTTCTGCTGTTAGGAATCGCTCCTCGAAAGGCGAGCGAGAGCGTCCTTCCGGGTGCATTGCACTGAGTCGAGTGCTCGCTCGGGACTTTGCTCTCGGGGCCAAGGCAAGAGGGCGTGCTTGCCCGCAGAACTGAGAACACGCTGTTGGGCAGAGCTGCGACTGACCGCCGGAGTTCAGCTCTCGCCGGACGGCAGAAGGCGAAGAACGAAGCCGCTTGCGAGCGGCGCAGTGCAGCGAAGAGCTCTCCGAATTCGCCGCTAGCTCCACGGTCCTTCTCAGCTGCGAGTAGCAGCGCTCGCAGTACACAGAGCTTCGCAAGGCCCGAAGACCCGGAGGGAAGTATCGCACACGAAAATGCGCCGGGACAGAGACGTGTTCTACGTTGTCCCTTCTCGTCATGCAGTTTGTGCCTCTGCTGCTTCTGCTGTTAGGAATCGCTCCTTGAGAGACGAGCGAGAGCGTCCTTCCGGGTGCATTGCACTGAGTCGAGTGCTCGCTCGGGACTTTGCTCCCGGGGCCAAAGCAAGAGGGCGTGCTTGCCCGCAGAACTGAGAACACGCTGTTGGGCAGAGCTGCAACTGACCGCCGGAGTTCAGCTCTCGCCGGACGGCAGAAGGCGTAGAACGAAGCCGCTTGCGAGCGGCGCAGTGCAGCGAAGAGCTCTCCGAATTCGCCGCTAGCTCCACGGTCCTTCTCAGCTGCGAGTAGCAGCGCTCGCAGTACACAGAGCTTCGCAAGGCCCGATGAAGACCCGGAGGGAAGTATCGCACACGAAAATGTGCCAGGACAGAGACGTGTTCTACGTTGTCCCTTCTCGTCATGCAGTTTGTGCCTCTGCTGCTTCTGCTGTTAGGAATCGCTCCTTGAAAGACGAGCGAGAGCGTCCTTCCGGGTGCATTGCACTGAGTCGAGTGCTCGCTCGGGACTTTGCACTCGCGGCCAAGGCAAGAGGGCGTGCTTGCCCGCAGAACTGAGAACACGCTGTTGGGCAGAGCTGCAACTGACCGCCGGAGTTCAGCTCTCGCCGGACGGCAGAAGGCGAAGAACGAAGCCGCTTGCGAGCGGCGCAGTGCAGCGAAGAGCTCTTCGAATTCGCCGCTAGCTCCACGGTCCTTCTCAGCTGCGAGTAGCAGCGCTCGCAGTACACGGAGCTTCGCAAGGCCCGAAGACCCGGAGGGAAGTATCGCACACGAAAATGCGCCAGGACAGAGACGTGTTCTACGTTGTCCCTTCTCGTCATGCAGTTTGTGCCTCTGCTGCTTCTGCTGTTAGGAATCGCTCCTTGAAAGACGAGCGAGAGCGTCCTTCCGGGTGCATTGCACTGAGTCGAGTGCTCGCTCGGGACTTTGCTCTCGGGCCAAGGCAAGAGGGCGTGCTTGCCCGCAGAACTGAGAACACGCTGTTGGGCAGAGCTGCAACTGACCGCTGGAGTTCAGCTCTCGCCGGACGGCAGAAGGCGAAGAACGAAGCCGCTTGCGAGCGGCGCAGTGCAGCGAAGAGCTCTTCGAATTCGCCGCTAGCTCCACGGTCCTTCTCAGCTGCGAGTAGCAGCGCTCGCAGTACACAGAGCTTCGCAAGGCCCGATGACCCGGAGGGAAGTATCGCACACGAAAATGCGCCAGGACAGAGACGTGTTCTACGTTGTCCCTTCTCGTCATGCAGTTTGTGCCTCTGCTGCTTCTGCTGTAGGTAATCGCTCCTTGAAAGACGAGCGAGAGCGTCCTTCCGGGTGCATTGCACTGAGTCGAGTGCTCGCTCGGGACTTTGCACTCGGGGCCAAGCAAGAGGGCGTGCTTGCCCGCAGAACTGAGAACACGCTGTTGGGCAGAGCTGCAACTGACCGCCGGAGTTCAGCTCTCGCGGACGGCAGAAGGCGAAGAACGAAGCCGCTTGCGAGCGGCGCAGTGCAGCGAAGAGCTCTCCGAATTCGCCGCTAGCTCCACGGTCCTTCTCAGCTGCGAGTAGCAGCGCTCGCAGTACACAGAGCTACGCACGGACCGAAGACCCGGAGGGAAGTATCGCACACGAAAATGCGCCAGGACAGAGACGTGTTCTACGTTGTCCCTTCTCGTCATGCAGTTTGTGCCTCTGCTGCTTCTGCTGTTAGGAATCGCTCCTTGAAAGACGAGCGAGAGCGTCCTTCCGGGTGCATTGCACTGAGTCGAGTGCTCGCTCGGGACTTTGCTCTCGGGGCCAAGGCAAGAGGGCGTGCTTGCCCGCAGAACTGAGAACACGCTGTTGGGCAGAGCTGCAACTGACCGCCGGAGTTCAGCTCTCGCCGGACGGCAGAAGGCGAAGAACGAAGCCGCTTGCGAGCGGCGCAGTGCAGCGAAGAGCTCTCCGAATTCGCCGCTAGCTCCACGGTCCTTCTCAGCTGCGAGTAGCAGCGCTCGCAGTACACAGAGCTACGCACGGACCGAAGACCCGGAGGGAAGTATCGCACACGAAAATGTGCCTGGACAGAGACGTGTTCTACGTTGTCCCTTCTCGTCATGCAGTTTGTGCCTCTGCTGCTTCTGCTGTTAGGAATCGCTCCTTGAAAGACGAGCGAGAGCGTCCTTCCGGGTGCATTGCACTGAGTCGAGTGCTCGCTCGGGACTTTGCTCTCGGGGCCAAGGCAAGAGGGCGTGCTTGCCCGCAGAACTGAGAACACGCTGTTGGGCAGAGCTGCGACTGACCGCCGGAGTTCAGCTCTCGCCGGACGGCAGAAGGGGAAGAACGAAGCCGCTTGCGAGCGGCGCAGTGCAGCGAAGAGCTCTCCGAATTCGCCGCTAGCTCCACGGTCCTTCTCAGCTGCGAGTAGCAGCGCTCGCAGTACACAGAGCTTCGCAAGGCCCGAAGACCCGGAGGGAAGTATCGCACACGAAAATGTGCCAGGACAGAGACGTGTTCTACGTTGTCCCTTCTCGTCATGCAGTTTGTGCCTCTGCTGCTTCTGCTGTTAGGAATCGCTCCTTGAAAGGCGAGCGAGAGCGTCCTTCCGGGTGCATTGCACTGAGTCGAGTGCTCGCTCGGGACTTTGCTCCCGGGGCCAAAGCAAGAGGGCGTGCTTGCCCGCAGAACTGAGAACACGCTGTTGGGCAGAGCTGCAACTGACCGCCGGAGTTCAGCTCTCGCCGGACGGCAGAAGGCGTAGAACGAAGCCGCTTGCGAGCGGCGCAGTGCAGCGAAGAGCTCTCCGAATTCGCCGCTAGCTCCACGGTCCTTCTCAGCTGCGAGTAGCAGCGCTCGCAGTACACAGAGCTTCGCAAGGCCCGAAGACCCGGAGGGAAGTATCGCACACGAAAATGCGCCAGGACAGAGACGTGTTCTACGTTGTCCCTTCTCGTCATGCAGTTTGTGCCTCTGCTGCTTCTGCTGTTAGGAATCGCTCCTTGAGAGACGAGCGAGAGCGTCCTTCCGGGTGCATTGCACTGAGTCGAGTGCTCGCTCGGGACTTTGCTCTCGGGGCCAAGGCAAGAGGGCGTGCTTGCCCGCAGAACTGAGAACACGCTGTTGGGCAGAGCTGCGACTGACCGCCGGAGTTCAGCTCTCGCCGGACGGCAGAAGGCGAAGAACGAAGCCGCTTGCGAGCGGCGCAGTGCAGCGAAGAGCTCTCCGAATTCGCCGCTAGCTCCACGGTCCTTCTCAGCTGCGAGTAGCAGCGCTCGCAGTACACAGGGCTTCGCAAGGCCCGAAGACCCGGAGGGAAGTATCGCACACGAAAATGCGCCAGGACAAAGACGTGTTCTACGTTGTCCCTTCTCGTCATGCAGTTTGTGCCTCTGCTGCTTCTGCTGTTAGGAATCGCTCCTTGAGAGACGAGCGAGAGCGTCCTTCCGGGTGCATTGCACTGAGTCGAGTGCTCGCTCGGGACTTTGCTCTCGGGGCCAAGGCAAGAGGGCGTGCTTGCCCGCAGAACTGAGAACACGCTGTTGGGCAGAGCTGCGACTGACCGCCGGAGTTCAGCTCTCGCCGGACGGCAGAAGGCGAAGAACGAAGCCGCTTGCGAGCGGCGCAGTGCAGCGAAGAGCTCTCCGAATTCGCCGCTAGCTCCACGGTCCTTCTCAGCTGCGAGTAGCAGCGCTCGCAGTACACAGGGCTTCGCACGGACCGAAGACCCGGAGGGAAGTATCGCACACGAAAATGCGCCAGGACAGAGACGTGTTCTACGTTGTCCCTTCTCGTCATGCAGTTTGTGCCTCTGCTGCTTCTGCTGTTAGGAATCGCTCCTTGAAAGACGAGCGAGAGCGTCCTTCCGGGTGCATTGCACTGAGTCGAGTGCTCGCTCGGGACTTTGCTCTCGGGGCCAAGGCAAGAGGGCGTGCTTGCCCGCAGAACTGAGAACACGCTGTTGGGCAGAGCTGCGACTGACCGCCGGAGTTCAGCTCTCGCCGGACGGCAGAAGGCGAAGAACGAAGCCGCTTGCGAGCGGCGCAGTGCAGCGAAGAGCTCTCCGAATTCGCCGCTAGCTCCACGGTCCTTCTCAGCTGCGAGTAGCAGCGCTCGCAGTACACAGAGCTTCGCACGGACCGAAGACCCGGAGGGAAGTATCGCACACGAAAATGCGCCAGGACAGAGACGTGTTCTACGTTGTCCCTTCTCGTCATGCAGTTTGTGCCTCTGCTGCTTCTGCTGTTAGGAATCGCTCCTTGAAAGACGAGCGAGAGCGTCCTTCCGGGTGCATTGCACTGAGTCGAGTGCTCGCTCGGGACTTTGCTCTCGGGGCCAAGGCAAGAGGGCGTGCTTGCCCGCAGAACTGAGAACACGCTGTTGGGCAGAGCTGCAACTGACCGCCGGAGTTCAGCTCTCGCCGGACGGCAGAAGGCGAAGAACGAAGCCGCTTGCGAGCGGCGCAGTGCAGCGAAGAGCTCTCCGAATTCGCCGCTAGCTCCACGGTCCTTCTCAGCTGCGAGTAGCAGCGCTCGCAGTACACAGAGCTTCGCAAGGCCCGAAGACCCGGAGGGAAGTATCGCACACGAAAATGCGCCAGGACAGAGACGTGTTCTACGTTGTCCCTTCTCGTCATGCAGTTTGTGCCTCTGCTGCTTCTGCTGTTAGGAATCGCTCCTTGAGAGACGAGCGAGAGCGTCCTTCCGGGTGCATTGCACTGAGTCGAGTGCTCGCTCGGGACTTTGCTCTCGGGGCCAAGGCAAGAGGGCGTGCTTGCCCGCAGAACTGAGAACACGCTGTTGGGCAGAGCTGCGACTGACCGCCGGAGTTCAGCTCTCGCCGGACGGCAGAAGGCGAAGAACGAAGCCGCTTGCGAGCGGCGCAGTGCAGCGAAGAGCTCTCCGAATTCGCCGCTAGCTCCACGGTCCTTCTCAGCTGCGAGTAGCAGCGCTCGCAGTACACAGAGCTTCGCAAGGCCCGAAGACCCGGAGGGAAGTATCGCACACGAAAATGCGCCAGGACAGAGACGTGTTCTACGTTGTCCCTTCTCGTCATGCAGTTTGTGCCTCTGCTGCTTCTGCTGTTAGGAATCGCTCCTTGAAAGACGAGCGAGAGCGTCCTTCCGGGTGCATTGCACTGAGTCGAGTGCTCGCTCGGGACTTTGCTCTCGGGGCCAAGGCAAGAGGGCGTGCTTGCCCGCAGAACTGAGAACACGCTGTTGGGCAGAGCTGCGACTGACCGCCGGAGTTCAGCTCTCGCCGGACGGCAGAAGGCGAAGAACGAAGCCGCTTGCGAGCGGCGCAGTGCAGCGAAGAGCTCTCCGAATTCGCCTCTAGCTCCACGGTCCTTCTCAGCTGCGAGTAGCAGCGCTCGCAGTACACAGAGCTTCGCAAGGCCCGAAGACCCGGAGGGAAGTATCGCACACGAAAATGCGCCAGGACAGAGACGTGTTCTACGTTGTCCCTTCTCGTCATGCAGTTTGTGCCTCTGCTCCTTCTGCTGTTAGGAATCGCTCCTTGAAAGACGAGCGAGAGCGTCCTTCCGGGTGCATTGCACTGAGTCGAGTGCTCGCTCGGGACTTTGCTCTCGGGGCCAAGGCAAGAGGGCGTGCTTGCCCGCAGAACTGAGAACACGCTGTTGGGCAGAGCTGCAACTGACCGCTGGAGTTCAGCTCTCGCCGGACGGCAGAAGGCGAAGAACGAAGCCGCTTGCGAGCGGCGCAGTGCAGCGAAGAGCTCTCCGAATTCGCCGCTAGCTCCACGGTCCTTCTCAGCTGCGAGTAGCAGCGCTCGCAGTACACAGAGCTTCGCAAGGCCCGAAGACCCGGAGGGAAGTATCGCACACGAAAATGCGCCAGGACAGAGACGTGTTCTACGTTGTCCCTTCTCGTCATGCAGTTTGTGCCTCTGCTGCTTCTGCTGTTAGGAATCGCTCCTTGAAAGGCGAGCGAGAGCGTCCTTCCGGGTGCATTGCACTGAGTCGAGTGCTCGCTCGGGACTTTGCTCCCGGGGCCAAAGCAAGAGGGCGTGCTTGCCCGCAGAACTGAGAACACGCTGTTGGGCAGAGCTGCAACTGACCGCCGGAGTTCAGCTCTCGCCGGACGGCAGAAGGCGAAGAACGAAGCCGCTTGCGAGCGGCGCAGTGCAGCGAAGAGCTCTCCGAATTCGCCGCTAGCTCCACGGTCCTTCTCAGCTGCGAGTAGCAGCGCTCGCAGTACACAGAGCTTCGCACGGACCGAAGACCCGGAGGGAAGTATCGCACACGAAAATGCGCCAGGACAGAGACGTGTTCTACGTTGTCCCTTCTCGTCATGCAGTTTGTGCCTCTGCTGCTTCTGCTGTTAGGAATCGCTCCTTGAAAGACGAGCGAGAGCGTCCTTCCGGGTGCATTGCACTGAGTCGAGTGCTCGCTCGGGACTTTGCTCTCGGGGCCAAGGCAAGAGGGCGTGCTTGCCCGCAGAACTGAGAACACGCTGTTGGGCAGAGCTGCAACTGACCGCCGGAGTTCAGCTGTCGCCGGACGGCAGAAGGCGAAGAACGAAGCCGCTTGCGAGCGGCGCAGTGCAGCGAAGAGCTCTCCGAATTCGCCGCTAGCTCCACGGTCCTTCTCAGCTGCGAGTAGCAGCGCTCGCAGTACACAGAGCTTCGCAAGGCCCGAAGACCCGGAGGGAAGTATCGCACACGAAAATGCGCCAGGACAGAGACGTGTTCTACGTTGTCCCTTCTCGTCATGCAGTTTGTGCCTCTGCTGCTTCTGCTGTTAGGAATCGCTCCTTGAGAGACGAGCGAGAGCGTCCTTCCGGGTGCATTGCACTGAGTCGAGTGCTCGCTCGGGACTTTGCTCTCGGGGCCAAGGCAAGAGGGCGTGCTTGCCCGCAGAACTGAGAACACGCTGTTGGGCAGAGCTGCGACTGACCGCCGGAGTTCAGCTCTCGCCGGACGGCAGAAGGCGAAGAACGAAGCCGCTTGCGAGCGGCGCAGTGCAGCGAAGAGCTCTCCGAATTCGCCGCTAGCTCCACGGTCCTTCTCAGCTGCGAGTAGCAGCGCTCGCAGTACACAGAGCTTCGCAAGGCCCGAAGACCCGGAGGGAAGTATCGCACACGAAAATGCGCCAGGACAGAGACGTGTTCTACGTTGTCCCTTCTCGTCATGCAGTTTGTGCCTCTGCTGCTTCTGCTGTTAGGAATCGCTCCTTGAAAGACGAGCGAGAGCGTCCTTCCGGGTGCATTGCACTGAGTCGAGTGCTCGCTCGGGACTTTGCTCTCGGGGCCAAGGCAAGAGGGCGTGCTTGCCCGCAGAACTGAGAACACGCTGTTGGGCAGAGCTGCGACTGACCGCCGGAGTTCAGCTCTCGCCGGACGGCAGAAGGCGAAGAACGAAGCCGCTTGCGAGCGGCGCAGTGCAGCGAAGAGCTCTCCGAATTCGCCTCTAGCTCCACGGTCCTTCTCAGCTGCGAGTAGCAGCGCTCGCAGTACACAGAGCTTCGCAAGGCCCGAAGACCCGGAGGGAAGTATCGCACACGAAAATGCGCCAGGACAGAGACGTGTTCTACGTTGTCCCTTCTCGTCATGCAGTTTGTGCCTCTGCTCCTTCTGCTGTTAGGAATCGCTCCTTGAAAGACGAGCGAGAGCGTCCTTCCGGGTGCATTGCACTGAGTCGAGTGCTCGCTCGGGACTTTGCTCTCGGGGCCAAGGCAAGAGGGCGTGCTTGCCCGCAGAACTGAGAACACGCTGTTGGGCAGAGCTGCAACTGACCGCTGGAGTTCAGCTCTCGCCGGACGGCAGAAGGCGAAGAACGAAGCCGCTTGCGAGCGGCGCAGTGCAGCGAAGAGCTCTCCGAATTCGCCGCTAGCTCCACGGTCCTTCTCAGCTGCGAGTAGCAGCGCTCGCAGTACACAGAGCTTCGCAAGGCCCGAAGACCCGGAGGGAAGTATCGCACACGAAAATGCGCCAGGACAGAGACGTGTTCTACGTTGTCCCTTCTCGTCATGCAGTTTGTGCCTCTGCTGCTTCTGCTGTTAGGAATCGCTCCTTGAAAGACGAGCGAGATCGTCCTTCCGGGTGCATTGCACTGAGTCGAGTGCTCGCTCGGGACTTTGCTCTCGGGGCCAAGGCAAGAGGGCGTGCTTGCCCGCAGAACTGAGAACACGCTGTTGGGCAGAGCTGCAACTGACCGCTGGAGTTCAGCTCTCGCCGGACGGCAGAAGGCGAAGAACGAAGCCGCTTGCGAGCGGCGCAGTGCAGCGAAGAGCTCTCCGAATTCGCCGCTAGCTCCACGGTCCTTCTCAGCTGCGAGTAGCAGCGCTCGCAGTACACGGAGCTTCGCAAGGCCCGAAGACCCGGAGGGAAGTATCGCACACGAAAATGCGCCAGGACAGAGACGTGTTCTACGTTGTCCCTTCTCGTCATGCAGTTTGTGCCTCTGCTGCTTCTGCTGTAGGTAATCGCTCCTTGAAAGACGAGCGAGAGCGTCCTTCCGGGTGCATTGCACTGAGTCGAGTGCTCGCTCGGGACTTTGCTCTCGGGGCCAAGGCAAGAGGGCGTGCTTGCCCGCAGAACTGAGAACACGCTGTTGGGCAGAGCTGCAACTGACCGCCGGAGTTCAGCTCTCGCCGGACGGCAGAAGGCGAAGAACGAAGCCGCTTGCGAACGGCGCAGTGCAGCGAAGAGCTCTCCGAATTCGCCGCTAGCTCCACGGTCCTTCTCAGCTGCGAGTAGCAGCGCTCGCAGTACACAGAGCTTCGCAAGGCCCGAAGACCCGGAGGGAAGTATCGCACACGAAAATGCGCCAGGACAGAGACGTGTTCTACGTTGTCCCTTCTCGTCATGCAGTTTGTGCCTCTGCTGCTTCTGCTGTTAGGAATCGCTCCTTGAAAGACGAGCGAGAGCGTCCTTCCGGGTGCATTGCACTGAGTCGAGTGCTCGCTCGGGACTTTGCTCTCGGGGCCAAGGCAAGAGGGCGTGCTTGCCCGCAGAACTGAGAACACGCTGTTGGGCAGAGCTGCAACTGACCGCCGGAGTTCAGCTCTCGCCGGACGGCAGAAGGCGAAGAACGAAGCCGCTTGCGAGCGGCGCAGTGCAGCGAAGAGCTCTCCGAATTCGCCGCTAGCTCCACGGTCCTTCTCAGCTGCGAGTAGCAGCGCTCGCAGTACACGGAGCTTCGCAAGGCCCGAAGACCCGGAGGGAAGTATCGCACACGAAAATGCGCCAGGACAGAGACGTGTTCTACGTTGTCCCTTCTCGTCATGCAGTTTGTGCCTCTGCTGCTTCTGCTGTAGGTAATCGCTCCTTGAAAGACGAGCGAGAGCGTCCTTCCGGGTGCATTGCACTGAGTCGAGTGCTCGCTCGGGACTTTGCTCTCGGGGCCAAGGCAAGAGGGCGTGCTTGCCCGCAGAACTGAGAACACGCTGTTGGGCAGAGCTGCAACTGACCGCCGGAGTTCAGCTCTCGCCGGACGGCAGAAGGCGAAGAACGAAGCCGCTTGCGAACGGCGCAGTGCAGCGAAGAGCTCTCCGAATTCGCCGCTAGCTCCACGGTCCTTCTCAGCTGCGAGTAGCAGCGCTCGCAGTACACGGAGCTTCGCAAGGCCCGAAGACCCGGAGGGAAGTATCGCACACGAAAATGCGCCAGGACAGAGACGTGTTCTACGTTGTCCCTTCTCGTCATGCAGTTTGTGCCTCTGCTGCTTCTGCTGTTAGGAATCGCTCCTTGAAAGACGAGCGAGAGCGTCCTTCCGGGTGCATTGCACTGAGTCGAGTGCTCGCTCGGGACTTTGCTCTCGGGGCCAAGGCAAGAGGGCGTGCTTGCCCGCAGAACTGAGAACACGCTGTTGGGCAGAGCTGCAACTGACCGCCGGAGTTCAGCTCTCGCCGGACGGCAGAAGGCGAAGAACGAAGCCGCTTGCGAGCGGCGCAGTGCAGCGAAGAGCTCTCCGAATTCGCCGCTAGCTCCACGGTCCTTCTCAGCTGCGAGTAGCAGCGCTCGCAGTACACGGAGCTTCGCAAGGCCCGAAGACCCGGAGGGAAGTATCGCACACGAAAATGCGCCAGGACAGAGACGTGTTCTACGTTGTCCCTTCTCGTCATGCAGTTTGTGCCTCTGCTGCTTCTGCTGTAGGTAATCGCTCCTTGAAAGACGAGCGAGAGCGTCCTTCCGGGTGCATTGCACTGAGTCGAGTGCTCGCTCGGGACTTTGCTCTCGGGGCCAAGGCAAGAGGGCGTGCTTGCCCGCAGAACTGAGAACACGCTGTTGGGCAGAGCTGCAACTGACCGCTGGAGTTCAGCTCTCGCCGGACGGCAGAAGGCGAAGAACGAAGCCGCTTGCGAACGGCGCAGTGCAGCGAAGAGCTCTCCGAATTCGCCGCTAGCTCCACGGTCCTTCTCAGCTGCGAGTAGCAGCGCTCGCAGTACACAGAGCTTCGCAAGGCCCGAAGACCCGGAGGGAAGTATCGCACACGAAAATGCGCCAGGACAGAGACGTGTTCTACGTTGTCCCTTCTCGTCATGCAGTTTGTGCCTCTGCTGCTTCTGCTGTTAGGAATCGCTCCTTGAAAGACGAGCGAGAGCGTCCTTCCGGGTGCATTGCACTGAGTCGAGTGCTCGCTCGGGACTTAGCTCTCGGGGCCAATGCAAGAGGGCGTGCTTGCCCGCAGAACTGAGAACACGCTGTTGGGCAGAGCTGCGACTGACCGCCGGAGTTCAGCTCTCGCCGGACGGCAGAAGGCGTAGAACGAAGCCGCTTGCGAGCGGCGCAGTGCAGCGAAGAGCTCTCCGAATTCGCCGCTAGCTCCACGGTCCTTCTCAGCTGCGAGTAGCAGCGCTCGCAGTACACAGAGCTTCGCAAGGCCCGAAGACCCGGAGGGAAGTATCGCACACGAAAATGCGCCAGGACAGAGACGTGTTCTACGTTGTCCCTTCTCGTCATGCAGTTTGTGCCTCTGCTGCTTCTGCTGTTAGGAATCGCTCCTTGAGAGACGAGCGAGAGCGTCCTTCCGGGTGCATTGCACTGAGTCGAGTGCTCGCTCGGGACTTTGCTCTCGGGGCCAAGGCAAGAGGGCGTGCTTGCCCGCAGAACTGAGAACACGCTGTTGGGCAGAGCTGCGACTGACCGCTGGAGTTCAGCTCTCGCCGGACGGCAGAAGGCGAAGAACGAAGCCGCTTGCGAGCGGCGCAGTGCAGCGAAGAGCTCTCCGAATTCGCCGCTAGCTCCACGGTCCTTCTCAGCTGCGAGTAGCAGCGCTCGCAGTACACGGAGCTTCGCAAGGCCCGAAGACCCGGAGGGAAGTATCGCACACGCAAATGTGCCAGGACAGAGACGTGTTCTACGTTGTCCCTTCTCGTCATGCAGTTTGTGCCTCTGCTGCTTCTGCTGTTAGGAATCGCTCCTTGAAAGACGAGCGAGAGCGTCCTTCCGGGTGCATTGCACTGAGTCGAGTGCTCGCTCGGGACTTTGCTCTCGGGGCCAAGGCAAGAGGGCGTGCTTGCCCGCAGAACTGAGAACACGCTGTTGGGCAGAGCTGCGACTGACCGCTGGAGTTCAGCTCTCGCCGGACGGCAGAAGGCGAAGAACGAAGCCGCTTGCGAGCTGCGCAGTGCAGCGAAGAGCTCTCCGAATTCGCCGCTAGCTCCACGGTCCTTCTCAGCTGCGAGTAGCAGCGCTCGCAGTACACGGAGCTTCGCAAGGCCCGAAGACCCGGAGGGAAGTATCGCACACGAAAATGCGCCAGGACAGAGACGTGTTCTACGTTGTCCCTTCTCGTCATGCAGTTTGTGCCTCTGCTGCTTCTGCTGTAGGTAATCGCTCCTTGAAAGACGAGCGAGAGCGTCCTTCCGGGTGCATTGCACTGAGTCGAGTGCTCGCTCGGGACTTTGCTCTCGGGGCCAAGGCAAGAGGGCGTGCTTGCCCGCAGAACTGAGAACACGCTGTTGGGCAGAGCTGCGACTGACTGCTGGAGTTCAGCTCTCGCCGGACGGCAGAAGGCGAAGAACGAAGCCGCTTGCGAACGGCGCAGTGCAGCGAAGAGCTCTCCGAATTCGCCGCTAGCTCCACGGTCCTTCTCAGCTGCGAGTAGCAGCGCTCGCAGTACACAGAGCTTCGCAAGGCCCGAAGACCCGGAGGGAAGTATCGCACACGAAAATGCGCCAGAACAGAGACGTGTTCTACGTTGTCCCTTCTCGTCATGCAGTTTGTGCCTCTGCTGCTTCTGCTGTTAGGAATCGCTCCTTGAAAGACGAGCGAGAGCGTCCTTCCGGGTGCATTGCACTGAGTCGAGTGCTCGCTCGGGACTTAGCTCTCGGGGCCAATGCAAGAGGGCGTGCTTGCCCGCAGAACTGAGAACACGCTGTTGGGCAGAGCTGCGACTGACCGCCGGAGTTCAGCTCTCGCCGGACGGCAGAAGGCGTAGAACGAAGCCGCTTGCGAGCGGCGCAGTGCAGCGAAGAGCTCTCCGAATTCGCCGCTAGCTCCACGGTCCTTCTCAGCTGCGAGTAGCAGCGCTCGCAGTACACAGAGCTTCGCAAGGCCCGAAGACCCGGAGGGAAGTATCGCACACGAAAATGCGCCAGGACAGAGACGTGTTCTACGTTGTCCCTTCTCGTCATGCAGTTTGTGCCTCTGCTGCTTCTGCTGTTAGGAATCGCTCCTTGAGATACGAGCGAGAGCGTCCTTCCGGGTGCATTGCACTGAGTCGAGTGCTTGCTCGGGACTTTGCTCTGGGGGCCAAGGCAAGAGGGCGTGCTTGCCCGCAGAACTGAGAACACGCTGTTGGGCAGAGCTGCGACTGACCGCTGGAGTTCAGCTCTCGCCGGACGGCAGAAGGCGAAGAACGAAGCCGCTTGCGAGCGGCGCAGTGCAGCGAAGAGCTCTCCGAATTCGCCGCTAGCTCCACGGTCCTTCTCAGCTGCGAGTAGCAGCGCTCGCAGTACACGGAGCTTCGCAAGGCCCGAAGACCCGGAGGGAAGTATCGCACACGAAAATGCGCCAGGACAGAGACGTGTTCTACGTTGTCCCTTCTCGTCATGCAGTTTGTGCCTCTGCTGCTTCTGCTGTTAGGAATCGCTCCTTGAAAGACGAGCGAGAGCGTCCTTCCGGGTGCATTGCACTGAGTCGAGTGCTCGCTCGGGACTTTGCTCTCGGGGCCAAGGCAAGAGGGCGTGCTTGCCCGCAGAACTGAGAACACGCTGTTGGGCAGAGCTGCGACTGACCGCCGGAGTTCAGCTCTCGCCGGACGGCAGAAGGCGAAGAACGAAGCCGCTTGCGAGCGGCGCAGTGCAGCGAAGAGCTCTCCGAATTCGCCGCTAGCTCCACGGTCCTTCTCAGCTGCGAGTAGCAGCGCTCGCAGTACACAGAGCTTCGCAAGGCCCGAAGACCCGGAGGGAAGTATCGCACACGAAAATGCGCCAGGACAGAGACGTGTTCTACGTTGTCCCTTCTCGTCATGCAGTTTGTGCCTCTGCTGCTTCTGCTGTTAGGAATCGCTCCTTGAAAGACGAGCGAGAGCGTCCTTCCGGGTGCATTGCACTGAGTCGAGTGCTCGCTCGGGACTTTGCACTCGGGGCCAAGGCAAGAGGGCGTGCTTGCCCGCAGAACTGAGAAAACGCTGTTGGGCAGAGCTGCAACTGACCGCTGGAGTTCAGCTCTCGCCGGACGGCAGAAGGCGAAGAACGAAGCCGCTTGCGAGCGGCGCAGTGCAGCGAAGAGCTCTCCGAATCCGCCGCTTGCTCCACTGTCCTTCTCAGCTGCGAGTAGCAGCGCTCGCAGTACACAGAGCTTCGCAAGGCCCGAAGACCCGGAGGGAAGTATCGCACACGAAAATGTGCCAGGACAGAGACGTGTTCTACGTTGTCCCTTCTCGTCATGCAGTTTGTGCCTCTGCTGCTTCTGCTGTTAGGAATCGCTCCTTGAAAGACGAGCGAGAGCGTCCTTCTGGGTGCATTGCACTGAGTCGAGTGCTCGCTCGGGACTTTGCACTCGCGGCCAAGGCAAGAGGGCGTGCTTGCCCGCAGAACTGAGAACACGCTGTTGGGCAGAGCTGCAACTGACCGCTGGAGTTCAGCTCTCGCCGGACGGCAGAAGGCGAAGAACGAAGCCGCTTGCGAGCGGCGCAGTGCAGCGAAGAGCTCTCCGAATCCGCCGCTTGCTCCACGGTCCTTCTCAGCTGCGAGTAGCAGCGCTCGCAGTACACGGAGCTTCGCAAGGCCCGAAGACCCGGAGGGAAGTATCGCACACGAAAATGCGCCAGGACAGAGACGTGTTCTACGTTGTCCCTTCTCGTCATGCAGTTTGTGCCTCTGCTGCTTCTGCTGTTAGGAATCGCTCCTTGAAAGACGAGCGAGAGCGTCCTTCCGGGTGCATTGCACTGAGTCGAGTGCTCGCTCGGGACTTTGCTCTCGGGGCCAAGGCAAGAGGGCGTGCTTGCCCGCAGAACTGAGAACACGCTGTTGGGCAGAGCTGCAACTGACCGCTGGAGTTCAGCTCTCGCCGGACGGCAGAAGGCGAAGAACGAAGCCGCTTGCGAGCGGCGCAGTGCAGCGAAGAGCTCTCCGAATTCGCCGCTAGCTCCACGGTCCTTCTCAGCTGCGAGTAGCAGCGCTCGCAGTACACAGAGCTTCGCAAGGCCCGAAGACCCGGAGGGAAGTATCGCACACGAAAATGCGCCAGGACAGAGACGTGTTCTACGTTGTCCCTTCTCGTCATGCAGTTTGTGCCTCTGCTGCTTCTGCTGTAGGTAATCGCTCCTTGAAAGACGAGCGAGAGCGTCCTTCCGGGTGCATTGCACTGAGTCGAGTGCTCGCTCGGGACTTTGCTCTCGGGGCCAAGGCAAGAGGGCGTGCTTGCCCGCAGAACTGAGAACACGCTGTTGGGCAGAGCTGCGACTGACCGCTGGAGTTCAGCTCTCGCCGGACGGCAGAAGGCGAAGAACGAAGCCGCTTGCGAACGGCGCAGTGCAGCGAAGAGCTCTCCGAATTCGCCGCTAGCTCCACGGTCCTTCTCAGCTGCGAGTAGCAGCGCTCGCAGTACACAGAGCTTCGCAAGGCCCGAAGACCCGGAGGGAAGTATCGCACACGAAAATGCGCCAGAACAGAGACGTGTTCTACGTTGTCCCTTCTCGTCATGCAGTTTGTGCCTCTGCTGCTTCTGCTGTTAGGAATCGCTCCTTGAAAGACGAGCGAGAGCGTCCTTCCGGGTGCATTGCACTGAGTCGAGTGCTCGCTCGGGACTTAGCTCTCGGGGCCAATGCAAGAGGGCGTGCTTGCCCGCAGAACTGAGAACACGCTGTTGGGCAGAGCTGCGACTGACCGCCGGAGTTCAGCTCTCGCCGGACGGCAGAAGGCGTAGAACGAAGCCGCTTGCGAGCGGCGCAGTGCAGCGAAGAGCTCTCCGAATTCGCCGCTAGCTCCACGGTCCTTCTCAGCTGCGAGTAGCAGCGCTCGCAGTACACAGAGCTTCGCAAGGCCCGAAGACCCGGAGGGAAGTATCGCACACGAAAATGCGCCAGGACAGAGACGTGTTCTACGTTGTCCCTTCTCGTCATGCAGTTTGTGCCTCTGCTGCTTCTGCTGTTAGGAATCGCTCCTTGAGAGACGAGCGAGAGCGTCCTTCCGGGTGCATTGCACTGAGTCGAGTGCTTGCTCGGGACTTTGCTCTGGGGGCCAAGGCAAGAGGGCGTGCTTGCCCGCAGAACTGAGAACACGCTGTTGGGCAGAGCTGCGACTGACCGCTGGAGTTCAGCTCTCGCCGGACGGCAGAAGGCGAAGAACGAAGCCGCTTGCGAGCGGCGCAGTGCAGCGAAGAGCTCTCCGAATCCGCCGCTTGCTCCACGGTCCTTCTCAGCTGCGAGTAGCAGCGCTCGCAGTACACAGAGCTTCGCAAGGCCCGAAGACCCGGAGGGAAGTATCGCACACGAAAATGCCCCAGGACAGAGACGTGTTCTACGTTGTCCCTTCTCGTCATGCAGTTTGTGCCTCTGCTGCTTCTGCTGTTAGGAATCGCTCCTTGAAAGACGAGCGAGAGCGTCCTTCCGGGTGCATTGCACTGAGTCGAGTGCTCGCTCGGGACTTTGCTCTCGGGGCCAAGGCAAGAGGGCGTGCTTGCCCGCAGAACTGAGAACACGCTGTTGGGCAGAGCTGCAACTGACCGCTGGAGTTCAGCTCTCGCCGGACGGCAGAAGGCGAAGAACGAAGCCGCTTGCGAGCGGCGCAGTGCAGCGAAGAGCTCTCCGAATTCGCCGCTAGCTCCACGGTCCTTCTCAGCTGCGAGTAGCAGCGCTCGCAGTACACAGAGCTTCGCAAGGCCCGAAGACCCGGAGGGAAGTATCGCACACGAAAATGCGCCAGGACAGAGACGTGTTCTACGTTGTCCCTTCTCGTCATGCAGTTTGTGCCTCTGCTGCTTCTGCTGTAGGTAATCGCTCCTTGAAAGACGAGCGAGAGCGTCCTTCCGGGTGCATTGCACTGAGTCGAGTGCTCGCTCGGGACTTTGCTCTCGGGGCCAAGGCAAGAGGGCGTGCTTGCCCGCAGAACTGAGAACACGCTGTTGGGCAGAGCTGCAACTGACCGCCGGAGTTCAGCTCTCGCCGGACGGCAGAAGGCGAAGAACGAAGCCGCTTGCGAGCGGCGCAGTGCAGCGAAGAGCTCTCCGAATTCGCCTCTAGCTCCACGGTCCTTCTCAGCTGCGAGTAGCAGCGCTCGCAGTACACGGAGCTTCGCAAGGCCCGAAGACCCGGAGGGAAGTATCGCACACGAAAATGCGCCAGGACAGAGACGTGTTCTACGTTGTCCCTTCTCGTCATGCAGTTTGTGCCTCTGCTGCTTCTGCTGTAGGTAATCGCTCCTTGAAAGACGAGCGAGAGCGTCCTTCCGGGTGCATTGCACTGAGTCGAGTGCTCGCTCGGGACTTTGCACTCGGGGCCAAGGCAAGAGGGCGTGCTTGCCCGCAGAACTGAGAACACGCTGTTGGGCAGAGCTGCAACTGACCGCCGGAGTTCAGCACTCGCCGGACGGCAGAAGGCGAAGAACGAAGCCGCTTGCGAGCGGCGCAGTGCAGCGAAGAGCTCTCCGAATTCGCCGCTAGCTCCACGGTCCTTCTCAGCTGCGAGTAGCAGCGCTCGCAGTACACGGAGCTTCGCACGGACCGAAGACCCGGAGGGAAGTATCGCACACGAAAATGTGCCAGGACAGAGACGTGTTCTACGTTGTCCCTTCTCTTCATGCAGTTTGTGCCTCTGCTGCTTCTGCTGTTAGGAATCGCTCCTTGAAAGACGAGCGAGAGCGTCCTTCCGGGTGCATTGCACTGAGTCGAGTGCTCGCTCGGGACTTTGCTCTCGGGGCCAAGGCAAGAGGGCGTGCTTGCCCGCAGAACTGAGAACACGCTGTTGGGCAGAGCTGCGACTGACCGCCGGAGTTCAGCTCTCGCCGGACGGCAGAAGGCGAAGAACGAAGCCGCTTGCGAGCGGCGCAGTGCAGCGAAGAGCTCTCCGAATTCGCCGCTAGCTCCACGGTCCTTCTCAGCTGCGAGTAGCAGCGCTCGCAGTACACAGAGCTTCGCAAGGCCCGAAGACCCGGAGGGAAGTATCGCACACGAAAATGTGCCAGGACAGAGACGTGTTCTACGTTGTCCCTTCTCGTCATGCAGTTTGTGCCTCTGCTGCTTCTGCTGTTAGGAATCGCTCCTTGAGAGACGAGCGAGAGCGTCCTTTCGGGTGCATTGCACTGAGTCGAGTGCTCGCTCGGGACTTTGCTCTCGGGGCCAAGGCAAGAGGGCGTGCTTGCCCGCAGAACTGAGAACACGCTGTTGGGCAGAGCTGCGACTGACCGCCGGAGTTCAGCTCTCGCCGGACGGCAGAAGGGGAAGAACGAAGCCGCTTGCGAGCGGCGCAGTGCAGCGAAGAGCTCTCCGAATTCGCCGCTAGCTCCACGGTCCTTCTCAGCTGCGAGTAGCAGCGCTCGCAGTACACGGAGCTTCGCAAGGCCCGAAGACCCGGAGGGAAGTATCGCACACGAAAATGTGCCTGGACAGAGACGTGTTCTACGTTGTCCCTTCTCGTCATGCAGTTTGTGCCTCTGCTGCTTCTGCTGTTAGGAATCGCTCCTTGAAAGGCGAGCGAGAGCGTCCTTCCGGGTGCATTGCACTGAGTCGAGTGCTCGCTCGGGACTTTGCTCCCGGGGCCAAAGCAAGAGGGCGTGCTTGCCCGCAGAACTGAGAACACGCTGTTGGGCAGAGCTGCGACTGACCGCCGGAGTTCAGCTCTCGCCGGACGGCAGAAGGCGTAGAACGAAGCCGCTTGCGAGCGGCGCAGTGCAGCGAAGAGCTCTCCGAATTCGCCGCTAGCTCCACGGTCCTTCTCAGCTGCGAGTAGCAGCGCTCGCAGTACACGGAGCTTCGCAAGGCCCGAAGACCCGGAGGGAAGTATCGCACACGAAAATGTGCCAGGACAGAGACGTGTTCTACGTTGTCCCTTCTCGTCATGCAGTTTGTGCCTCTGCTGCTTCTGCTGTTAGGAATCGCTCCTTGAAAGACGAGCGAGAGCGTCCTTCCGGGTGCATTGCACTGAGTCGAGTGCTCGCTCGGGACTTTGCACTCGCGGCCAAGGCAAGAGGGCGTGCTTGCCCGCAGAACTGAGAACACGCTGTTGGGCAGAGCTGCAACTGACCGCTGGAGTTCAGCTCTCGCCGGACGGCAGAAGGCGAAGAACGAAGCCGCTTGCGAGCGGCGCAGTGCAGCGAAGATCTCTTCGAATTCGCCGCTAGCTCCACGGTCCTTCTCAGCTGCGAGTAGCAGCGCTCGCAGTACACGGAGCTTCGCAAGGCCCGAAGACCCGGAGGGAAGTATCGCACACGAAAATGCGCCAGGACAGAGACGTGTTCTACGTTGTCCCTTCTCGTCATGCAGTTTGTGCCTCTGCTGCTTCTGCTGTTAGGAATCGCTCCTTGAAAGACGAGCGAGAGCGTCCTTCCGGGTGCATTGCACTGAGTCGAGTGCTCGCTCGGGACTTTGCTCTCGGGGCCAAGGCAAGAGGGCGTGCTTGCCCGCAGAACTGAGAACACGCTGTTGGGCAGAGCTGCAACTGACCGCTGGAGTTCAGCTCTCGCCGGACGGCAGAAGGCGAAGAACGAAGCCGCTTGCGAGCGGCGCAGTGCAGCGAAGAGCTCTTCGAATTCGCCGCTAGCTCCACGGTCCTTCTCAGCTGCGAGTAGCAGCGCTCGCAGTACACGGAGCTTCGCAAGGCCCGAAGACCCGGAGGGAAGTATCGCACACGAAAATGCGCCAGGACAGAGACGTGTTCTACGTTGTCCCTTCTCGTCATGCAGTTTGTGCCTCTGCTGCTTCTGCTGTAGGTAATCGCTCCTTGAAAGACGAGCGAGAGCGTCCTTCCGGGTGCATTGCACTGAGTCGAGTGCTCGCTCGGGACTTTGCACTCGGGGCCAAGGCAAGAGGGCGTGCTTGCCCGCAGAACTGAGAACACGCTGTTGGGCAGAGCTGCAACTGACCGCCGGAGTTCAGCTCTCGCCGGACGGCAGAAGGCGAAGAACGAAGCCGCTTGCGAGCGGCGCAGTGCAGCGAAGAGCTCTCCGAATTCGCCGCTAGCTCCACGGTCCTTCTCAGCTGCGAGTAGCAGCGCTCGCAGTACACAGAGCTACGCACGGACCGAAGACCCGGAGGGAAGTATCGCACACGAAAATGTGCCAGGACAGAGACGTGTTCTACGTTGTCCCTTCTCGTCATGCAGTTTGTGCCTCTGCTCCTTCTGCTGTTAGGAATCGCTCCTTGAAAGACGAGCGAGAGCGTCCTTCCGGGTGCATTGCACTGAGTCGAGTGCTCGCTCGGGACTTTGCTCTCGGGGCCAAGGCAAGAGGGCGTGCTTGCCCGCAGAACTGAGAACACGCTGTTGGGCAGAGCTGCAACTGACCGCCGGAGTTCAGCTCTCGCCGGACGGCAGAAGGCGAAGAACGAAGCCGCTTGCGAGCGGCGCAGTGCAGCGAAGAGCTCTCCGAATTCGCCTCTAGCTCCACGGTCCTTCTCAGCTGCGAGTAGCAGCGCTCGCAGTACACGGAGCTTCGCAAGGCCCGAAGACCCGGAGGGAAGTATCGCACACGAAAATGCGCCAGGATAGAGACGTGTTCTACGTTGTCCCTTCTCGTCATGCAGTTTGTGCCTCTGCTGCTTCTGCTGTAGGTAATCGCTCCTTGAAAGACGAGCGAGAGCGTCCTTCCGGGTGCATTGCACTGAGTCGAGTGCTCGCTCGGGACTTTGCACTCGGGGCCAAGGCAAGAGGGCGTGCTTGCCCGCAGAACTGAGAACACGCTGTTGGGCAGAGCTGCAACTGACCGCCGGAGTTCAGCTCTCGCCGGACGGCAGAAGGCGAAGAACGAAGCCGCTTGCGAGCGGCGCAGTGCAGCGAAGAGCTCTCCGAATTCGCCGCTAGCTCCACGGTCCTTCTCAGCTGCGAGTAGCAGCGCTCGCAGTACACGGAGCTTCGCACGGACCGAAGACCCGGAGGGAAGTATCGCACACGAAAATGTGCCTGGACAGAGACGTGTTCTACGTTGTCCCTTCTCGTCATGCAGTTTGTGCCTCTGCTGCTTCTGCTGTTAGGAATCGCTCCTTGAAAGACGAGCGAGAGCGTCCTTCCGGGTGCATTGCACTGAGTCGAGTGCTCGCTCGGGACTTTGCTCTCGGGGCCAAGGCAAGAGGGCGTGCTTGCCCGCAGAACTGAGAACACGCTGTTGGGCAGAGCTGCGACTGACCGCCGGAGTTCAGCTCTCGCCGGACGGCAGAAGGCGAAGAACGAAGCCGCTTGCGAGCGGCGCAGTGCAGCGAAGAGCTCTCCGAATTCGCCGCTAGCTCCACGGTCCTTCTCAGCTGCGAGTAGCAGCGCTCGCAGTACACAGAGCTTCGCAAGGCCCGAAGACCCGGAGGGAAGTATCGCACACGAAAATGTGCCAGGACAGAGACGTGTTCTACGTTGTCCCTTCTCGTCATGCAGTTTGTGCCTCTGCTGCTTCTGCTGTTAGGAATCGCTCCTTGAGAGACGAGCGAGAGCGTCCTTTCGGGTGCATTGCACTGAGTCGAGTGCTCGCTCGGGACTTTGCTCTCGGGGCCAAGGCAAGAGGGCGTGCTTGCCCGCAGAACTGAGAACACGCTGTTGGGCAGAGCTGCGACTGACCGCCGGAGTTCAGCTCTCGCCGGACGGCAGAAGGCGAAGAACGAAGCCGCTTGCGAGCGGCGCAGTGCAGCGAAGAGCTCTCCGAATTCGCCGCTAGCTCCACGGTCCTTCTCAGCTGCGAGTAGCAGCGCTCGCAGTACACAGAGCTTCGCAAGGCCCGAAGACCCGGAGGGAAGTATCGCACACGAAAATGCGCCAGGACAGAGACGTGTTCTACGTTGTCCCTTCTCGTCATGCAGTTTGTGCCTCTGCTGCTTCTGCTGTAGGTAATCGCTCCTTGAAAGACGAGCGAGAGCGTCCTTCCGGGTGCATTGCACTGAGTCGAGTGCTCGCTCGGGACTTTGCTCTCGGGGCCAAGGCAAGAGGGCGTGCTTGCCCGCAGAACTGAGAACACGCTGTTGGGCAGAGCTGCGACTGACCGCTGGAGTTCAGCTCTCGCCGGACGGCAGAAGGCGAAGAACGAAGCCGCTTGCGAACGGCGCAGTGCAGCGAAGAGCTCTCCGAATTCGCCGCTAGCTCCACGGTCCTTCTCAGCTGCGAGTAGCAGCGCTCGCAGTACACAGAGCTTCGCAAGGCCCGAAGACCCGGAGGGAAGTATCGCACACGAAAATGCGCCAGGACAGAGACGTGTTCTACGTTGTCCCTTCTCGTCATGCAGTTTGTGCCTCTGCTGCTTCTGCTGTTAGGAATCGCTCCTTGAAAGACGAGCGAGAGCGTCCTTCCGGGTGCATTGCACTGAGTCGAGTGCTCGCTCGGGACTTTGCACTCGCGGCCAAGGCAAGAGGGCGTGCTTGCCCGCAGAACTGAGAACACGCTGTTGGGCAGAGCTGCGACTGACCGCTGGAGTTCAGCTCTCGCCGGACGGCAGAAGGCGAAGAACGAAGCCGCTTGCGAGCGGCGCAGTGCAGCGAAGAGCTCTCCGAATCCGCCGCTTGCTCCACGGTCCTTCTCAGCTGCGAGTAGCAGCGCTCGCAGTACACAGAGCTTCGCAAGGCCCGAAGACCCGGAGGGAAGTATCGCACACGAAAATGCGCCAGGACAGAGACGTGTTCTACGTTGTCCCTTCTCGTCATGCAGTTTGTGCCTCTGCTGCTTCTGCTGTTAGGAATCGCTCCTTGAAAGACGAGCGAGAGCGTCCTTCCGGGTGCATTGCACTGAGTCGAGTGCTCGCTCGGGACTTTGCTCTCGGGGCCAAGGCAAGAGGGCGTGCTTGCCCGCAGAACTGAGAACACGCTGTTGGGCAGAGCTGCAACTGACCGCTGGAGTTCAGCTCTCGCCGGACGGCAGAAGGCGAAGAACGAAGCCGCTTGCGAGCGGCGCAGTGCAGCGAAGAGCTCTCCGAATTCGCCGCTAGCTCCACGGTCCTTCTCAGCTGCGAGTAGCAGCGCTCGCAGTACACAGAGCTTCGCAAGGCCCGAAGACCCGGAGGGAAGTATCGCACACGAAAATGCGCCAGGACAGAGACGTGTTCTACGTTGTCCCTTCTCGTCATGCAGTTTGTGCCTCTGCTGCTTCTGCTGTAGGTAATCGCTCTTTGAAAGACGAGCGAGAGCGTCCTTCCGGGTGCATTGCACTGAGTCGAGTGCTCGCTCGGGACTTTGCTCTCGGGGCCAAGGCAAGAGGGCGTGCTTGCCCGCAGAACTGAGAACACGCTGTTGGGCAGAGCTGCGACTGACCGCTGGAGTTCAGCTCTCGCCGGACGGCAGAAGGCGAAGAACGAAGCCGCTTGCGAGCGGCGCAGTGCAGCGAAGAGCTCTCCGAATTCGCCGCTAGCTCCACGGTCCTTCTCAGCTGCGAGTAGCAGCGCTCGCAGTACACAGAGCTTCGCAAGGCCCGAAGACCCGGAGGGAAGTATCGCACACGAAAATGCGCCAGGACAGAGACGTGTTCTACGTTGTCCCTTCTCGTCATGCAGTTTGTGCCTCTGCTGCTTCTGCTGTAGGTAATCGCTCCTTGAAAGACGAGCGAGAGCGTCCTTCCGGGTGCATTGCACTGAGTCGAGTGCTCGCTCGGGACTTTGCTCTCGGGGCCAAGGCAAGAGGGCGTGCTTGCCCGCAGAACTGAGAACACGCTGTTGGGCAGAGCTGCGACTGACCGCTGGAGTTCAGCTCTCGCCGGACGGCAGAAGGCGAAGAACGAAGCCGCTTGCGAACGGCGCAGTGCAGCGAAGAGCTCTCCGAATTCGCCGCTAGCTCCACGGTCCTTCTCAGCTGCGAGTAGCAGCGCTCGCAGTACACAGAGCTTCGCAAGGCCCGAAGACCCGGAGGGAAGTATCGCACACGAAAATGCGCCAGGACAGAGACGTGTTCTACGTTGTCCCTTCTCGTCATGCAGTTTGTGCCTCTGCTGCTTCTGCTGTTAGGAATCGCTCCTTGAAAGACGAGCGAGAGCGTCCTTCTGGGTGCATTGCACTGAGTCGAGTGCTCGCTCGGGACTTTGCACTCGCGGCCAAGGCAAGAGGGCGTGCTTGCCCGCAGAACTGAGAACACGCTGTTGGGCAAAGCTGCGACTGACCGCCGGAGTTCAGCTCTCGCCGGACGGCAGAAGGCGAAGAACGAAGCCGCTTGCGAACGGCGCAGTGCAGCGAAGAGCTCTCCGAATTCGCCGCTAGCTCCACGGTCCTTCTCAGCTGCGAGTAGCAGCGCTCGCAGTACACGGAGCTTCGCAAGGCCCGAAGACCCGGAGGGAAGTATCGCACACGAAAATGCGCCAGGACAGAGACGTGTTCTACGTTGTCCCTTCTCGTCATGCAGTTTGTGCCTCTGCTGCTTCTGCTGTTAGGAATCGCTCCTTGAAAGACGAGCGAGAGCGTCCTTCCGGGTGCATTGCACTGAGTCGAGTGCTCGCTCGGGACTTTGCTCTCGGGGCCAAGGCAAGAGGGCGTGCTTGCCCGCAGAACTGAGAACACGCTGTTGGGCAGAGCTGCAACTGACCGCCGGAGTTCAGCTCTCGCCGGACGGCAGAAGGCGAAGAACGAAGCCGCTTGCGAACGGCGCAGTGCAGCGAAGAGCTCTCCGAATTCGCCGCTAGCTCCACGGTCCTTCTCAGCTGCGAGTAGCAGCGCTCGCAGTACACGGAGCTTCGCAAGGCCCGAAGACCCGGAGGGAAGTATCGCACACGAAAATGCGCCAGGACAGAGACGTGTTCTACGTTGTCCCTTCTCGTCATGCAGTTTGTGCCTCTGCTGCTTCTGCTGTTAGGAATCGCTCCTTGAAAGACGAGCGAGAGCGTCCTTCCGGGTGCATTGCACTGAGTCGAGTGCTCGCTCGGGACTTTGCACTCGCGGCCAAGGCAAGAGGGCGTGCTTGCCCGCAGAACTGAGAACACGCTGTTGGGCAGAGCTGCAACTGACCGCTGGAGTTCAGCTCTCGCCGGACGGCAGAAGGCGAAGAACGAAGCCGCTTGCGAGCGGCGCAGTGCAGCGAAGATCTCTTCGAATTCGCCGCTAGCTCCACGGTCCTTCTCAGCTGCGAGTAGCAGCGCTCGCAGTACACAGAGCTTCGCAAGGCCCGAAGACCCGGAGGGAAGTATCGCACACGAAAATGCGCCAGGACAGAGACGTGTTCTACGTTGTCCCTTCTCGTCATGCAGTTTGTGCCTCTGCTGCTTCTGCTGTAGGTAATCGCTCCTTGAAAGACGAGCGAGAGCGTCCTTCCGGGTGCATTGCACTGAGTCGAGTGCTCGCTCGGGACTTTGCACTCGGGGCCAAGGCAAGAGGGCGTGCTTGCCCGCAGAACTGAGAACACGCTGTTGGGCAGAGCTGCAACTGACCGCCGGAGTTCAGCTCTCGCCGGACGGCAGAAGGCGAAGAACGAAGCCGCTTGCGAGCGGCGCAGTGCAGCGAAGAGCTCTCCGAATTCGCCGCTAGCTCCACGGTCCTTCTCAGCTGCGAGTAGCAGCGCTCGCAGTACACAGAGCTACGCACGGACCGAAGACCCGGAGGGAAGTATCGCACACGAAAATGTGCCAGGACAGAGACGTGTTCTACGTTGTCCCTTCTCGTCATGCAGTTTGTGCCTCTGCTCCTTCTGCTGTTAGGAATCGCTCCTTGAAAGACGAGCGAGAGCGTCCTTCCGGGTGCATTGCACTGAGTCGAGTGCTCGCTCGGGACTTTGCTCTCGGGGCCAAGGCAAGAGGGCGTGCTTGCCCGCAGAACTGAGAACACGCTGTTGGGCAGAGCTGCAACTGACCGCCGGAGTTCAGCTCTCGCCGGACGGCAGAAGGCGAAGAACGAAGCCGCTTGCGAGCGGCGCAGTGCAGCGAAGAGCTCTCCGAATTCGCCTCTAGCTCCACGGTCCTTCTCAGCTGCGAGTAGCAGCGCTCGCAGTACACGGAGCTTCGCAAGGCCCGAAGACCCGGAGGGAAGTATCGCACACGAAAATGCGCCAGGACAGAGACGTGTTCTACGTTGTCCCTTCTCGTCATGCAGTTTGTGCCTCTGCTGCTTCTGCTGTAGGTAATCGCTCCTTGAAAGACGAGCGAGAGCGTCCTTCCGGGTGCATTGCACTGAGTCGAGTGCTCGCTCGGGACTTTGCACTCGGGGCCAAGGCAAGAGGGCGTGCTTGCCCGCAGAACTGAGAACACGCTGTTGGGCAGAGCTGCAACTGACCGCCGGAGTTCAGCACTCGCCGGACGGCAGAAGGCGAAGAACGAAGCCGCTTGCGAGCGGCGCAGTGCAGCGAAGAGCTCTCCGAATTCGCCGCTAGCTCCACGGTCCTTCTCAGCTGCGAGTAGCAGCGCTCGCAGTACACAGAGCTTCGCACGGACCGAAGACCCGGAGGGAAGTATCGCACACGAAAATGTGCCAGGACAGAGACGTGTTCTACGTTGTCCCTTCTCTTCATGCAGTTTGTGCCTCTGCTGCTTCTGCTGTTAGGAATCGCTCCTTGAAAGACGAGCGAGAGCGTCCTTCCGGGTGCATTGCACTGAGTCGAGTGCTCGCTCGGGACTTTGCTCTCGGGGCCAAGGCAAGAGGGCGTGCTTGCCCGCAGAACTGAGAACACGCTGTTGGGCAGAGCTGCGACTGACCGCCGGAGTTCAGCTCTCGCCGGACGGCAGAAGGCGAAGAACGAAGCCGCTTGCGAGCGGCGCAGTGCAGCGAAGAGCTCTCCGAATTCGCCGCTAGCTCCACGGTCCTTCTCAGCTGCGAGTAGCAGCGCTCGCAGTACACAGAGCTTCGCAAGGCCCGAAGACCCGGAGGGAAGTATCGCACACGAAAATGTGCCAGGACAGAGACGTGTTCTACGTTGTCCCTTCTCGTCATGCAGTTTGTGCCTCTGCTGCTTCTGCTGTTAGGAATCGCTCCTTGAGAGACGAGCGAGAGCGTCCTTTCGGGTGCATTGCACTGAGTCGAGTGCTCGCTCGGGACTTTGCTCTCGGGGCCAAGGCAAGAGGGCGTGCTTGCCCGCAGAACTGAGAACACGCTGTTGGGCAGAGCTGCGACTGACCGCCGGAGTTCAGCTCTCGCCGGACGGCAGAAGGGGAAGAACGAAGCCGCTTGCGAGCGGCGCAGTGCAGCGAAGAGCTCTCCGAATTCGCCGCTAGCTCCACGGTCCTTCTCAGCTGCGAGTAGCAGCGCTCGCAGTACACAGAGCTTCGCAAGGCCCGAAGACCCGGAGGGAAGTATCGCACACGAAAATGTGCCTGGACAGAGACGTGTTCTACGTTGTCCCTTCTCGTCATGCAGTTTGTGCCTCTGCTGCTTCTGCTGTTAGGAATCGCTCCTTGAAAGGCGAGCGAGAGCGTCCTTCCGGGTGCATTGCACTGAGTCGAGTGCTCGCTCGGGACTTTGCTCCCGGGGCCAAAGCAAGAGGGCGTGCTTGCCCGCAGAACTGAGAACACGCTGTTGGGCAGAGCTGCAACTGACCGCCGGAGTTCAGCTCTCGCCGGACGGCAGAAGGCGTAGAACGAAGCCGCTTGCGAGCGGCGCAGTGCAGCGAAGAGCTCTCCGAATTCGCCGCTAGCTCCACGGTCCTTCTCAGCTGCGAGTAGCAGCGCTCGCAGTACACAGAGCTTCGCAAGGCCCGAAGACCCGGAGGGAAGTATCGCACACGAAAATGTGCCAGGACAGAGACGTGTTCTACGTTGTCCCTTCTCGTCATGCAGTTTGTGCCTCTGCTGCTTCTGCTGTTAGGAATCGCTCCTTGAAAGACGAGCGAGAGCGTCCTTCCGGGTGCATTGCACTGAGTCGAGTGCTCGCTCGGGACTTTGCACTCGCGGCCAAGGCAAGAGGGCGTGCTTGCCCGCAGAACTGAGAACACGCTGTTGGGCAGAGCTGCAACTGACCGCTGGAGTTCAGCTCTCGCCGGACGGCAGAAGGCGAAGAACGAAGCCGCTTGCGAGCGGCGCAGTGCAGCGAAGATCTCTTCGAATTCGCCGCTAGCTCCACGGTCCTTCTCAGCTGCGAGTAGCAGCGCTCGCAGTACACGGAGCTTCGCAAGGCCCGAAGACCCGGAGGGAAGTATCGCACACGAAAATGCGCCAGGACAGAGACGTGTTCTACGTTGTCCCTTCTCGTCATGCAGTTTGTGCCTCTGCTGCTTCTGCTGTTAGGAATCGCTCCTTGAAAGACGAGCGAGAGCGTCCTTCCGGGTGCATTGCACTGAGTCGAGTGCTCGCTCGGGACTTTGCTCTCGGGGCCAAGGCAAGAGGGCGTGCTTGCCCGCAGAACTGAGAACACGCTGTTGGGCAGAGCTGCAACTGACCGCTGGAGTTCAGCTCTCGCCGGACGGCAGAAGGCGAAGAACGAAGCCGCTTGCGAGCGGCGCAGTGCAGCGAAGAGCTCTTCGAATTCGCCGCTAGCTCCACGGTCCTTCTCAGCTGCGAGTAGCAGCGCTCGCAGTACACAGAGCTTCGCAAGGCCCGAAGACCCGGAGGGAAGTATCGCACACGAAAATGCGCCAGGACAGAGACGTGTTCTACGTTGTCCCTTCTCGTCATGCAGTTTGTGCCTCTGCTGCTTCTGCTGTAGGTAATCGCTCCTTGAAAGACGAGCGAGAGCGTCCTTCCGGGTGCATTGCACTGAGTCGAGTGCTCGCTCGGGACTTTGCACTCGGGGCCAAGGCAAGAGGGCGTGCTTGCCCGCAGAACTGAGAACACGCTGTTGGGCAGAGCTGCAACTGACCGCCGGAGTTCAGCTCTCGCCGGACGGCAGAAGGCGAAGAACGAAGCCGCTTGCGAGCGGCGCAGTGCAGCGAAGAGCTCTCCGAATTCGCCGCTAGCTCCACGGTCCTTCTCAGCTGCGAGTAGCAGCGCTCGCAGTACACAGAGCTACGCACGGACCGAAGACCCGGAGGGAAGTATCGCACACGAAAATGTGCCAGGACAGAGACGTGTTCTACGTTGTCCCTTCTCGTCATGCAGTTTGTGCCTCTGCTCCTTCTGCTGTTAGGAATCGCTCCTTGAAAGACGAGCGAGAGCGTCCTTCCGGGTGCATTGCACTGAGTCGAGTGCTCGCTCGGGACTTTGCTCTCGGGGCCAAGGCAAGAGGGCGTGCTTGCCCGCAGAACTGAGAACACGCTGTTGGGCAGAGCTGCAACTGACCGCCGGAGTTCAGCTCTCGCCGGACGGCAGAAGGCGAAGAACGAAGCCGCTTGCGAGCGGCGCAGTGCAGCGAAGAGCTCTCCGAATTCGCCTCTAGCTCCACGGTCCTTCTCAGCTGCGAGTAGCAGCGCTCGCAGTACACGGAGCTTCGCAAGGCCCGAAGACCCGGAGGGAAGTATCGCACACGAAAATGCGCCAGGACAGAGACGTGTTCTACGTTGTCCCTTCTCGTCATGCAGTTTGTGCCTCTGCTGCTTCTGCTGTAGGTAATCGCTCCTTGAAAGACGAGCGAGAGCGTCCTTCCGGGTGCATTGCACTGAGTCGAGTGCTCGCTCGGGACTTTGCACTCGGGGCCAAGGCAAGAGGGCGTGCTTGCCCGCAGAACTGAGAACACGCTGTTGGGCAGAGCTGCAACTGACCGCCGGAGTTCAGCTCTCGCCGGACGGCAGAAGGCGAAGAACGAAGCCGCTTGCGAGCGGCGCAGTGCAGCGAAGAGCTCTCCGAATTCGCCGCTAGCTCCACGGTCCTTCTCAGCTGCGAGTAGCAGCGCTCGCAGTACACAGAGCTTCGCACGGACCGAAGACCCGGAGGGAAGTATCGCACACGAAAATGTGCCTGGACAGAG
This sequence comes from Sturnus vulgaris, assembly GCF_052056855.1. Taxonomy (NCBI): domain Eukaryota; kingdom Metazoa; phylum Chordata; class Aves; order Passeriformes; family Sturnidae; genus Sturnus; species Sturnus vulgaris. Next base: position 144,633 of record NW_028276807.1, read on the forward strand.
ACGTGTTCTACGTTGTCCCTTCTCGTCATGCAGTTTGTGCCTCTGCTGCTTCTGCTGTTAGGAATCGCTCCTTGAAAGACGAGCGAGAGCGTCCTTCCGGGTGCATTGCACTGAGTCGAGTGCTCGCTCGGGACTTTGCTCTCGGGGCCAAGGCAAGAGGGCGTGCTTGCCCGCAGAACTGAGAACACGCTGTTGGGCAGAGCTGCGACTGACCGCCGGAGTTCAGCTCTCGCCGGACGGCAGAAGGCGAAGAACGAAGCCGCTTGCGAGCGGCGCAGTGCAGCGAAGAGCTCTCCGAATTCGCCGCTAGCTCCACGGTCCTTCTCAGCTGCGAGTAGCAGCGCTCGCAGTACACAGAGCTTCGCACGGACCGAAGACCCGGAGGGAAGTATCGCACACGAAAATGTGCCAGGACAGAGACGTGTTCTACGTTGTCCCTTCTCGTCATGCAGTTTGTGCCTCTGCTGCTTCTGCTGTTAGGAATCGCTCCTTGAGAGACGAGCGAGAGCGTCCTTTCGGGTGCATTGCACTGAGTCGAGTGCTCGCTCGGGACTTTGCTCTCGGGGCCAAGGCAAGAGGGCGTGCTTGCCCGCAGAACTGAGAACACGCTGTTGGGCAGAGCTGCGACTGACCGCCGGAGTTCAGCTCTCGCCGGACGGCAGAAGGCGAAGAACGAAGCCGCTTGCGAGCGGCGCAGTGCAGCGAAGAGCTCTCCGAATTCGCCGCTAGCTCCACGGTCCTTCTCAGCTGCGAGTAGCAGCGCTCGCAGTACACAGAGCTTCGCAAGGCCCGAAGACCCGGAGGGAAGTATCGCACACGAAAATGCGCCAGGACAGAGACGTGTTCTACGTTGTCCCTTCTCGTCATGCAGTTTGTGCCTCTGCTGCTTCTGCTGTTAGGAATCGCTCCTCGAAAGGCGAGCGAGAGCGTCCTTCCGGGTGCATTGCACTGAGTCGAGTGCTCGCTCGGGACTTTGCTCTCGGGGCCAAGGCAAGAGGGCGTGCTTGCCCGCAGAACTGAGAACACGCTGTTGGGCAGAGCTGCGACTGACCGCCGGAGTTCAGCTCTCGCCGGACGGCAGAAGGCGAAGAACGAAGCCGCTTGCGAGCGGCGCAGTGCAGCGAAGAGCTCTCCGAATTCGCCGCTAGCTCCACGGTCCTTCTCAGCTGCGAGTAGCAGCGCTCGCAGTACACAGAGCTTCGCAAGGCCCGAAGACCCGGAGGGAAGTATCGCACACGAAAATGCGCCGGGACAGAGACGTGTTCTACGTTGTCCCTTCTCGTCATGCAGTTTGTGCCTCTGCTGCTTCTGCTGTTAGGAATCGCTCCTTGAGAGACGAGCGAGAGCGTCCTTCCGGGTGCATTGCACTGAGTCGAGTGCTCGCTCGGGACTTTGCTCTCGGGGCCAAGGCAAGAGGGCGTGCTTGCCCGCAGAACTGAGAACACGCTGTTGGGCAGAGCTGCGACTGACCGCCGGAGTTCAGCTCTCGCCGGACGGCAGAAGGGGAAGAACGAAGCCGCTTGCGAGCGGCGCAGTGCAGCGAAGAGCTCTCCGAATTCGCCGCTAGCTCCACGGTCCTTCTCAGCTGCGAGTAGCAGCGCTCGCAGTACACAGAGCTTCGCTAGGCCCGAAGACCCGGAGGGAAGTATCGCACACGAAAATGTGCCTGGACAGAGACGTGTTCTACGTTGTCCCTTCTCGTCATGCAGTTTGTGCCTCTGCTGCTTCTGCTGTTAGGAATCGCTCCTTGAAAGGCGAGCGAGAGCGTCCTTCCGGGTGCATTGCACTGAGTCGAGTGCTCGCTCGGGACTTTGCTCCCGGGGCCAAAGCAAGAGGGCGTGCTTGCCCGCAGAACTGAGAACACGCTGTTGGGCAGAGCTGCAACTGACCGCTGGAGTTCAGCTCTCGCCGGACGGCAGAAGGCGTAGAACGAAGCCGCTTGCGAGCGGCGCAGTGCAGCGAAGAGCTCTCCGAATTCGCCGCTAGCTCCACGGTCCTTCTCAGCTGCGAGTAGCAGCGCTCGCAGTACACAGAGCTTCGCAAGGCCCGAAGACCCGGAGGGAAGTATCGCACACGAAAATGTGCCAGGACAGAGACGTGTTCTACGTTGTCCCTTCTCGTCATGCAGTTTGTGCCTCTGCTGCTTCTGCTGTTAGGAATCGCTCCTTGAAAGGCGAGCGAGAGCGTCCTTCCGGGTGCATTGCACTGAGTCGAGTGCTCGCTCGGGACTTTGCTCCCGGGGCCAAGGCAAGAGGGCGTGCTTGCCCGCAGAACTGAGAACACGCTGTTGGGCAGAGCTGCGACTGACCGCCGGAGTTCAGCTCTCGCCGGACGGCAGAAGGCGTAGAACGAAGCCGCTTGCGAGCGGCGCAGTGCAGCGAAGAGCTCTCCGAATTCGCCGCTAGCTCCACGGTCCTTCTCAGCTGCGAGTAGCAGCGCTCGCAGTACACGGAGCTTCGCACGGACCGAAGACCCGGAGGGAAGTATCGCACACGAAAATGTGCCAGGACAGAGACGTGTTCTACGTTGTCCCTTCTCGTCATGCAGTTTGTGCCTCTGCTGCTTCTGCTGTTAGGAATCGCTCCTTGAAAGGCGAGCGAGACCGTCCTTCCGGGTGCATTGCACTGAGTCGAGTGCTCGCTCGGGACTTTGCTCCCGGGGCCAAGGCAAGAGGGCGTGCTTGCCCGCAGAACTGAGAACACGCTGTTGGGCAGAGCTGCAACTGACCGCCGGAGTTCAGCTCTCGCCGGACGGCAGAAGGCGTAGAACGAAGCCGCTTGCGAGCGGCGCAGTGCAGCGAAGAGCTCTCCGAATTCGCCGCTATCTCCACGGTCCTTCTCAGCTGCGAGTAGCAGCGCTCGCAGTACACGGGGCTTCGCAAGGCCCGAAGACCCGGAGGGAAGTATCGCACACGAAAATGTGCCAGGACAGAGACGTGTTCTACGTTGTCCCTTCTCGTCATGCAGTTTGTGCCTCTGCTGCTTCTGCTGTTAGGAATCGCTCCTTGAAAGACGAGCGAGAGCGTCCTTCCGGGTGCATTGCACTGAGTCGAGTGCTCGCTCGGGACTTTGCACTCGGGGCCAAGGCAAGAGGGCGTGCTTGCCCGCAGAACTGAGAACACGCTGTTGGGCAGAGCTGCAACATACCGCCGGAGTTCAGCTCTCGCCGGACGGCAGAAGGCGAAGAACGAAGCCGCTTGCGAGCGGCGCAGTGCAGCGAAGAGCTCTCCGAATTCGCCGCTAGCTCCACGGTCCTTCTCAGCTGCGAGTAGCAGCGCTCGCAGTACACGGGGCTTCGCAAGGCCCGAAGACCCGGAGGGAAGTATCGCACACGAAAATGCGCCAGGACAGAGACGTGTTCTACGTTGTCCCTTCTCGTCATGCAGTTTGTGCCTCTGCTCCTTCTGCTGTTAGGAATCGCTCCTTGAAAGACGAGCGAGAGCGTCCTTCCGGGTGCATTGCACTGAGTCGAGTGCTCGCTCGGGACTTTGCACTCGGGGCCAAGGCAAGAGGGCGTGCTTGCCCGCAGAACTGAGAACACGCTGTTGGGCAGAGCTGCGACTGACCGCCGGAGTTCAGCTCTCGCCGGACGGCAGAAGGCGAAGAACGAAGCCGCTTGCGAGCGGCGCAGTGCAGCGAAGAGCTCTCCGAATTCGCCGCTAGCTCCACGGTCCTTCTCAGCTGCGAGTAGCAGCGCTCGCAGTACACAGAGCTTCGCAAGGCCCGAAGACCCGGAGGGAAGTATCGCACACGAAAATGCGCCAGGACAGAGACGTGTTCTACGTTGTCCCTTCTCGTCATGCAGTTTGTGCCTCTGCTGCTTCTGCTGTTAGGAATCGCTCCTTGAAAGACGAGCGAGAGCGTCCTTCCGGGTGCATTGCACTGAGTCGAGTGCTCGCTCGGGACTTTGCTCTCGGGGCCAAGGCAAGAGGGCGTGCTTGCCCGCAGAACTGAGAACACGCTGTTGGGCAGAGCTGCGACTGACCGCCGGAGTTCAGCTCTCGCCGGACGGCAGAAGGCGAAGAACGAAGCCGCTTGCGAGCGGCGCAGTGCAGCGAAGAGCTCTCCGAATTCGCCGCTAGCTCCACGGTCCTTCTCAGCTGCGAGTAGCAGCGCTCGCAGTACACAGGGCTTCGCAAGGCCCGAAGACCCGGAGGGAAGTATCGCACACGAAAATGCGCCAGGACAGAGACGTGTTCTACGTTGTCCCTTCTCGTCATGCAGTTTGTGCCTCTGCTCCTTCTGCTGTTAGGAATCGCTCCTTGAAAGACGAGCGAGAGCGTCCTTCCGGGTGCATTGCACTGAGTCGAGTGCTCGCTCGGGACTTTGCTCTCGGGGCCAAGGCAAGAGGGCGTGCTTGCCCGCAGAACTGAGAACACGCTGTTGGGCAGAGCTGCGACTGACCGCCGGAGTTCAGCTCTCGCCGGACGGCAGAAGGCGAAGAACGAAGCCGCTTGCGAGCGGCGCAGTGCAGCGAAGAGCTCTCCGAATTCGCCGCTAGCTCCACGGTCCTTCTCAGCTGCGAGTAGCAGCGCTCGCAGTACACAGGGCTTCGCAAGGCCCGAAGACCCGGAGGGAAGTATCGCACACGAAAATGCGCCAGGACAGAGACGTGTTCTACGTTGTCCCTTCTCGTCATGCAGTTTGTGCCTCTGCTGCTTCTGCTGTAGGTAATCGCTCCTTGAGAGACGAGCGAGAGCGTCCTTCCGGGTGCATTGCACTGAGTCGAGTGCTCGCTCGGGACTTTGCTCTCGGGGCCAAGGCAAGAGGGCGTGCTTGCCCGCAGAACTGAGAACACGCTGTTGGGCAGAGCTGCGACTGACCGCCGGAGTTCAGCTCTCGCCGGACGGCAGAAGGCGAAGAACGAAGCCGCTTGCGAGCGGCGCAGTGCAGCGAAGAGCTCTCCGAATTCGCCGCTAGCTCCACGGTCCTTCTCAGCTGCGAGTATCAGCGCTCGCAGTACACAGGGCTTCGCACGGACCGAAGACCCGGAGGGAAGTATCGCACACGAAAATGCGCCAGGACAGAGACGTGTTCTACGTTGTCCCTTCTCGTCATGCAGTTTGTGCCTCTGCTGCTTGTGCTGTTAGGAATCGCTCCTTGAAAGACGAGCGAGAGCGTCCTTCCGGGTGCATTGCACTGAGTCGAGTGCTCGCTCGGGACTTTGCTCTCGGGGCCAAGGCAAGAGGGCGTGCTTGCCCGCAGAACTGAGAACACGCTGTTGGGCAGAGCTGCGACTGACCGCCGGAGTTCAGCTCTCGCCGGACGGCAGAAGGCGAAGAACGAAGCCGCTTGCGAGCGGCGCAGTGCAGCGAAGAGCTCTCCGAATTCGCCGCTAGCTCCACGGTCCTTCTCAGCTGCGAGTAGCAGCGCTCGCAGTACACAGAGCTTCGCAAGGCCCGAAGACCCGGAGGGAAGTATCGCACACGAAAATGCGCCAGGACAGAGACGTGTTCTACGTTGTCCCTTCTCGTCATGCAGTTTGTGCCTCTGCTGCTTCTGCTGTTAGGAATCGCTCCTTGAAAGACGAGCGAGAGCGTCCTTCCGGGTGCATTGCACTGAGTCGAGTGCTCGCTCGGGACTTTGCACTCGCGGCCAAGGCAAGAGGGCGTGCTTGCCCGCAGAACTGAGAACACGCTGTTGGGCAGAGCTGCGACTGACCGCTGGAGTTCAGCTCTCGCCGGACGGCAGAAGGCGAAGAACGAAGCCGCTTGCGAGCGGCGCAGTGCAGCGAAGATCTCTTCGAATTCGCCGCTAGCTCCACGGTCCTTCTCAGCTGCGAGTAGCAGCGCTCGCAGTACACAGAGCTTCGCAAGGCCCGAAGACCCGGAGGGAAGTATCGCACACGAAAATGCGCCAGGACAGAGACGTGTTCTACGTTGTCCCTTCTCGTCATGCAGTTTGTGCCTCTGCTGCTTCTGCTGTTAGGAATCGCTCCTTGAAAGACGAGCGAGAGCGTCCTTCCGGGTGCATTGCACTGAGTCGAGTGCTCGCTCGGGACTTTGCACTCGGGGCCAAGGCAAGAGGGCGTGCTTGCCCGCAGAACTGAGAACACGCTGTTGGGCAGAGCTGCAACTGACCGCCGGAGTTCAGCACTCGCCGGACGGCAGAAGGCGAAGAACGAAGCCGCTTGCGAGCGGCGCAGTGCAGCGAAGAGCTCTCCGAATTCGCCGCTAGCTCCACGGTCCTTCTCAGCTGCGAGTAGCAGCGCTCGCAGTACACAGAGCTTCGCACGGACCGAAGACCCGGAGGGAAGTATCGCACACGAAAATGTGCCAGGACAGAGACGTGTTCTACGTTGTCCCTTCTCTTCATGCAGTTTGTGCCTCTGCTGCTTCTGCTGTTAGGAATCGCTCCTTGAAAGACGAGCGAGAGCGTCCTTCCGGGTGCATTGCACTGAGTCGAGTGCTCGCTCGGGACTTTGCTCTCGGGGCCAAGGCAAGAGGGCGTGCTTGCCCGCAGAACTGAGAACACGCTGTTGGGCAGAGCTGCGACTGACCGCCGGAGTTCAGCTCTCGCCGGACGGCAGAAGGCGAAGAACGAAGCCGCTTGCGAGCGGCGCAGTGCAGCGAAGAGCTCTCCGAATTCGCCGCTAGCTCCACGGTCCTTCTCAGCTGCGAGTAGCAGCGCTCGCAGTACACAGAGCTTCGCAAGGCCCGAAGACCCGGAGGGAAGTATCGCACACGAAAATGTGCCAGGACAGAGACGTGTTCTACGTTGTCCCTTCTCGTCATGCAGTTTGTGCCTCTGCTGCTTCTGCTGTTAGGAATCGCTCCTTGAGAGACGAGCGAGAGCGTCCTTTCGGGTGCATTGCACTGAGTCGAGTGCTCGCTCGGGACTTTGCTCTCGGGGCCAAGGCAAGAGGGCGTGCTTGCCCGCAGAACTGAGAACACGCTGTTGGGCAGAGCTGCGACTGACCGCCGGAGTTCAGCTCTCGCCGGACGGCAGAAGGCGAAGAACGAAGCCGCTTGCGAGCGGCGCAGTGCAGCGAAGAGCTCTCCGAATTCGCCGCTAGCTCCACGGTCCTTCTCAGCTGCGAGTAGCAGCGCTCGCAGTACACAGAGCTTCGCAAGGCCCGAAGACCCGGAGGGAAGTATCGCACACGAAAATGTGCCTGGACAGAGACGTGTTCTACGTTGTCCCTTCTCGTCATGCAGTTTGTGCCTCTGCTGCTTCTGCTGTTAGGAATCGCTCCTTGAAAGGCGAGCGAGAGCGTCCTTCCGGGTGCATTGCACTGAGTCGAGTGCTCGCTCGGGACTTTGCTCCCGGGGCCAAAGCAAGAGGGCGTGCTTGCCCGCAGAACTGAGAACACGCTGTTGGGCAGAGCTGCAACTGACCGCCGGAGTTCAGCTCTCGCCGGACGGCAGAAGGCGTAGAACGAAGCCGCTTGCGAGCGGCGCAGTGCAGCGAAGAGCTCTCCGAATTCGCCGCTAGCTCCACGGTCCTTCTCAGCTGCGAGTAGCAGCGCTCGCAGTACACAGAGCTTCGCAAGGCCCGAAGACCCGGAGGGAAGTATCGCACACGAAAATGCGCCAGGACAGAGACGTGTTCTACGTTGTCCCTTCTCGTCATGCAGTTTGTGCCTCTGCTGCTTCTGCTGTTAGGAATCGCTCCTTGAAAGACGAGCGAGAGCGTCCTTCCGGGTGCATTGCACTGAGTCGAGTGCTCGCTCGGGACTTTGCACTCGCGGCCAAGGCAAGAGGGCGTGCTTGCCCGCAGAACTGAGAACACGCTGTTGGGCAGAGCTGCAACTGACCGCCGGAGTTCAGCTCTCGCCGGACGGCAGAAGGCGAAGAACGAAGCCGCTTGCGAGCGGCGCAGTGCAGCGAAGATCTCTTCGAATTCGCCGCTAGCTCCACGGTCCTTCTCAGCTGCGAGTAGCAGCGCTCGCAGTACACGGAGCTTCGCAAGGCCCGAAGACCCGGAGGGAAGTATCGCACACGAAAATGCGCCAGGACAGAGACGTGTTCTACGTTGTCCCTTCTCGTCATGCAGTTTGTGCCTCTGCTGCTTCTGCTGTTAGGAATCGCTCCTTGAAAGACGAGCGAGAGCGTCCTTCCGGGTGCATTGCACTGAGTCGAGTGCTCGCTCGGGACTTTGCTCTCGGGGCCAAGGCAAGAGGGCGTGCTTGCCCGCAGAACTGAGAACACGCTGTTGGGCAGAGCTGCAACTGACCGCCGGAGTTCAGCTCTCGCCGGACGGCAGAAGGCGAAGAACGAAGCCGCTTGCGAGCGGCGCAGTGCAGCGAAGAGCTCTTCGAATTCGCCGCTAGCTCCACGGTCCTTCTCAGCTGCGAGTAGCAGCGCTCGCAGTACACAGAGCTTCGCAAGGCCCGAAGACCCGGAGGGAAGTATCGCACACGAAAATGTGCCAGGACAGAGACGTGTTCTACGTTGTCCCTTCTCGTCATGCAGTTTGTGCCTCTGCTGCTTCTGCTGTAGGTAATCGCTCCTTGAAAGACGAGCGAGAGCGTCCTTCCGGGTGCATTGCACTGAGTCGAGTGCTCGCTCGGGACTTTGCACTCGGGGCCAAGGCAAGAGGGCGTGCTTGCCCGCAGAACTGAGAACACGCTGTTGGGCAGAGCTGCAACTGACCGCCGGAGTTCAGCTCTCGCCGGACGGCAGAAGGCGAAGAACGAAGCCGCTTGCGAGCGGCGCAGTGCAGCGAAGAGCTCTCCGAATTCGCCGCTAGCTCCACGGTCCTTCTCAGCTGCGAGTAGCAGCGCTCGCAGTACACAGAGCTACGCACGGACCGAAGACCCGGAGGGAAGTATCGCACACGAAAATGTGCCAGGACAGAGACGTGTTCTACGTTGTCCCTTCTCGTCATGCAGTTTGTGCCTCTGCTCCTTCTGCTGTTAGGAATCGCTCCTTGAAAGACGAGCGAGAGCGTCCTTCCGGGTGCATTGCACTGAGTCGAGTGCTCGCTCGGGACTTTGCTCTCGGGGCCAAGGCAAGAGGGCGTGCTTGCCCGCAGAACTGAGAACACGCTGTTGGGCAGAGCTGCAACTGACCGCCGGAGTTCAGCTCTCGCCGGACGGCAGAAGGCGAAGAACGAAGCCGCTTGCGAGCGGCGCAGTGCAGCGAAGAGCTCTCCGAATTCGCCTCTAGCTCCACGGTCCTTCTCAGCTGCGAGTAGCAGCGCTCGCAGTACACGGAGCTTCGCAAGGCCCGAAGACCCGGAGGGAAGTATCGCACACGAAAATGCGCCAGGACAGAGACGTGTTCTACGTTGTCCCTTCTCGTCATGCAGTTTGTGCCTCTGCTGCTTCTGCTGTAGGTAATCGCTCCTTGAAAGACGAGCGAGAGCGTCCTTCCGGGTGCATTGCACTGAGTCGAGTGCTCGCTCGGGACTTTGCACTCGGGGCCAAGGCAAGAGGGCGTGCTTGCCCGCAGAACTGAGAACACGCTGTTGGGCAGAGCTGCAACTGACCGCCGGAGTTCAGCACTCGCCGGACGGCAGAAGGCGAAGAACGAAGCCGCTTGCGAGCGGCGCAGTGCAGCGAAGAGCTCTCCGAATTCGCCGCTAGCTCCACGGTCCTTCTCAGCTGCGAGTAGCAGCGCTCGCAGTACACAGAGCTTCGCACGGACCGAAGACCCGGAGGGAAGTATCGCACACGAAAATGTGCCAGGACAGAGACGTGTTCTACGTTGTCCCTTCTCTTCATGCAGTTTGTGCCTCTGCTGCTTCTGCTGTTAGGAATCGCTCCTTGAAAGACGAGCGAGAGCGTCCTTCCGGGTGCATTGCACTGAGTCGAGTGCTCGCTCGGGACTTTGCTCTCGGGGCCAAGGCAAGAGGGCGTGCTTGCCCGCAGAACTGAGAACACGCTGTTGGGCAGAGCTGCGACTGACCGCCGGAGTTCAGCTCTCGCCGGACGGCAGAAGGCGAAGAACGAAGCCGCTTGCGAGCGGCGCAGTGCAGCGAAGAGCTCTCCGAATTCGCCGCTAGCTCCACGGTCCTTCTCAGCTGCGAGTAGCAGCGCTCGCAGTACACAGAGCTTCGCAAGGCCCGAAGACCCGGAGGGAAGTATCGCACACGAAAATGTGCCAGGACAGAGACGTGTTCTACGTTGTCCCTTCTCGTCATGCAGTTTGTGCCTCTGCTGCTTCTGCTGTTAGGAATCGCTCCTTGAGAGACGAGCGAGAGCGTCCTTTCGGGTGCATTGCACTGAGTCGAGTGCTCGCTCGGGACTTTGCTCTCGGGGCCAAGGCAAGAGGGCGTGCTTGCCCGCAGAACTGAGAACACGCTGTTGGGCAGAGCTGCGACTGACCGCCGGAGTTCAGCTCTCGCCGGACGGCAGAAGGGGAAGAACGAAGCCGCTTGCGAGCGGCGCAGTGCAGCGAAGAGCTCTCCGAATTCGCCGCTAGCTCCACGGTCCTTCTCAGCTGCGAGTAGCAGCGCTCGCAGTACACAGAGCTTCGCAAGGCCCGAAGACCCGGAGGGAAGTATCGCACACGAAAATGTGCCTGGACAGAGACGTGTTCTACGTTGTCCCTTCTCGTCATGCAGTTTGTGCCTCTGCTGCTTCTGCTGTAGGTAATCGCTCCTTGAAAGACGAGCGAGAGCGTCCTTCCGGGTGCATTGCACTGAGTCGAGTGCTCGCTCGGGACTTTGCACTCGGGGCCAAGGCAAGAGGGCGTGCTTGCCCGCAGAACTGAGAACACGCTGTTGGGCAGAGCTGCAACTGACCGCCGGAGTTCAGCACTCGCCGGACGGCAGAAGGCGAAGAACGAAGCCGCTTGCGAGCGGCGCAGTGCAGCGAAGAGCTCTCCGAATTCGCCGCTAGCTCCACGGTCCTTCTCAGCTGCGAGTAGCAGCGCTCGCAGTACACGGAGCTTCGCAAGGCCCGAAGACCCGGAGGGAAGTATCGCACACGAAAATGTGCCAGGACAGAGACGTGTTCTACGTTGTCCCTTCTCTTCATGAAGTTTGTGCCTCTGCTGCTTCTGCTGTTAGGAATCGCTCCTTGAAAGACGAGCGAGAGCGTCCTTCCGGGTGCATTGCACTGAGTCGAGTGCTCGCTCGGGACTTTGCTCTCGGGGCCAAGGCAAGAGGGCGTGCTTGCCCGCAGAACTGAGAACACGCTGTTGGGCAGAGCTGCAACTGACCGCTGGAGTTCAGCTCTCGCCGGACGGCAGAAGGCGAAGAACGAAGCCGCTTGCGAACGGCGCAGTGCAGCGAAGAGCTCTCCGAATTCGCCGCTAGCTCCACGGTCCTTCTCAGCTGCGAGTAGCAGCGCTCGCAGTACACAGAGCTTCGCAAGGCCCGAAGACCCGGAGGGAAGTATCGCACACGAAAATGTGCCAGGACAGAGACGTGTTCTACGTTGTCCCTTCTCGTCATGCAGTTTGTGCCTCTGCTGCTTCTGCTGTTAGGAATCGCTCCTTGAAAGACGAGCGAGAGCGTCCTTCTGGGTGCATTGCACTGAGTCGAGTGCTCGCTCGGGACTTTGCACTCGCGGCCAAGGCAAGAGGGCGTGCTTGCCCGCAGAACTGAGAACACGCTGTTGGGCAGAGCTGCAACTGACCGCTGGAGTTCAGCTCTCGCCGGACGGCAGAAGGCGAAGAACGAAGCCGCTTGCGAGCGGCGCAGTGCAGCGAAGAGCTCTCCGAATCCGCCGCTTGCTCCACGGTCCTTCTCAGCTGCGAGTAGCAGCGCTCGCAGTACACAGAGCTTCGCAAGGCCCGAAGACCCGGAGGGAAGTATCGCACACGAAAATGCGCCAGGACAGAGACGTGTTCTACGTTGTCCCTTCTCGTCATGCAGTTTGTGCCTCTGCTGCTTCTGCTGTTAGGAATCGCTCCTTGAAAGACGAGCGAGAGCGTCCTTCCGGGTGCATTGCACTGAGTCGAGTGCTCGCTCGGGACTTTGCTCTCGGGGCCAAGGCAAGAGGGCGTGCTTGCCCGCAGAACTGAGAACACGCTGTTGGGCAGAGCTGCAACTGACCGCTGGAGTTCAGCTCTCGCCGGACGGCAGAAGGCGAAGAACGAAGCCGCTTGCGAGCGGCGCAGTGCAGCGAAGAGCTCTCCGAATTCGCCGCTAGCTCCACGGTCCTTCTCAGCTGCGAGTAGCAGCGCTCGCAGTACACGGAGCTTCGCAAGGCCCGAAGACCCGGAGGGAAGTATCGCACACGAAAATGCGCCAGGACAGAGACGTGTTCTACGTTGTCCCTTCTCGTCATGCAGTTTGTGCCTCTGCTGCTTCTGCTGTAGGTAATCGCTCCTTGAAAGACGAGCGAGAGCGTCCTTCCGGGTGCATTGCACTGAGTCGAGTGCTCGCTCGGGACTTTGCTCTCGGGGCCAAGGCAAGAGGGCGTGCTTGCCCGCAGAACTGAGAACACGCTGTTGGGCAGAGCTGCGACTGACCGCGGGAGTTCAGCTCTCGCCGGACGGCAGAAGGCGAAGAACGAAGCCGCTTGCGAACGGCGCAGTGCAGCGAAGAGCTCTCCGAATTCGCCGCTAGCTCCACGGTCCTTCTCAGCTGCGAGTAGCAGCGCTCGCAGTACACGGAGCTTCGCAAGGCCCGAAGACCCGGAGGGAAGTATCGCACACGAAAATGCGCCAGGACAGAGACGTGTTCTACGTTGTCCCTTCTCGTCATGCAGTTTGTGCCTCTGCTGCTTCTGCTGTTAGGAATCGCTCCTTGAAAGACGAGCGAGAGCGTCCTTCCGGGTGCATTGCACTGAGTCGAGTGCTCGCTCGGGACTTTGCTCTCGGGGCCAAGGCAAGAGGGCGTGCTTGCCCGCAGAACTGAGAACACGCTGTTGGGCAGAGCTGCAACTGACCGCTGGAGTTCAGCTCTCGCCGGACGGCAGAAGGCGAAGAACGAAGCCGCTTGCGAGCGGCGCAGTGCAGCGAAGAGCTCTCCGAATTCGCCGCTAGCTCCACGGTCCTTCTCAGCTGCGAGTAGCAGCGCTCGCAGTACACAGAGCTTCGCAAGGCCCGAAGACCCGGAGGGAAGTATCGCACACGAAAATGCGCCAGGACAGAGACGTGTTCTACGTTGTCCCTTCTCGTCATGCAGTTTGTGCCTCTGCTGCTTCTGCTGTAGGTAATCGCTCCTTGAAAGACGAGCGAGAGCGTCCTTCCGGGTGCATTGCACTGAGTCGAGTGCTCGCTCGGGACTTTGCTCTCGGGGCCAAGGCAAGAGGGCGTGCTTGCCCACAGAACTGAGAACACGCTGTTGGGCAGAGCTGCGACTGACCGCTGGAGTTCAGCTCTCGCCGGACGGCAGAAGGCGAAGAACGAAGCCGCTTGCGAACGGCGCAGTGCAGCGAAGAGCTCTCCGAATTCGCCGCTAGCTCCACGGTCCTTCTCAGCTGCGAGTAGCAGCGCTCGCAGTACACAGAGCTTCGCAAGGCCCGAAGACCCGGAGGGAAGTATCGCACACGAAAATGCGCCAGGACAGAGACGTGTTCTACGTTGTCCCTTCTCGTCATGCAGTTTGTGCCTCTGCTGCTTCTGCTGTTAGGAATCGCTCCTTGAAAGACGAGCGAGAGCGTCCTTCCGGGTGCATTGCACTAAGTCGAGTGCTCGCTCGGGACTTTGCTCTCGGGGCCAAGGCAAGAGGGCGTGCTTGCCCGCAGAACTGAGAACACGCTGTTGGGCAGAGCTGCAACTGACCGCTGGAGTTCAGCTCTCGCCGGACGGCAGAAGGCGAAGAACGAAGCCGCTTGCGAGCGGCGCAGTGCAGCGAAGAGCTCTCCGAATTCGCCGCTAGCTCCACGGTCCTTCTCAGCTGCGAGTAGCAGCGCTCGCAGTACACAGAGCTTCGCAAGGCCCGAAGACCCGGAGGGAAGTATCGCACACGAAAATGCGCCAGGACAGAGACGTGTTCTACGTTGTCCCTTCTCGTCATGCAGTTTGTGCCTCTGCTGCTTCTGCTGTAGGTAATCGCTCCTTGAAAGACGAGCGAGAGCGTCCTTCCGGGTGCATTGCACTGAGTCGAGTGCTCGCTCGGGACTTTGCACTCGGGGCCAAGGCAAGAGGGCGTGCTTGCCCGCAGAACTGAGAAAACGCTGTTGGGCAGAGCTGCAACTGACCGCTGGAGTTCAGCTCTCGCCGGACGGCAGAAGGCGAAGAACGAAGCCGCTTGCGAGCGGCGCAGTGCAGCGAAGAGCTCTCCGAATCCGCCGCTTGCTCCACGGTCCTTCTCAGCTGCGAGTAGCAGCGCTCGCAGTACACAGAGCTTCGCAAGGCCCGAAGACCCGGAGGGAAGTATCGCACACGAAAATGTGCCAGGACAGAGACGTGTTCTACGTTGTCCCTTCTCGTCATGCAGTTTGTGCCTCTGCTGCTTCTGCTGTTAGGAATCGCTCCTTGAAAGACGAGCGAGAGCGTCCTTCCGGGTGCATTGCACTGAGTCGAGTGCTCGCTCGGGACTTTGCACTCGCGGCCAAGGCAAGAGGGCGTGCTTGCCCGCAGAACTGAGAACACGCTGTTGGGCAGAGCTGCAACTGACCGCTGGAGTTCAGCTCTCGCCGGACGGCAGAAGGCGAAGAACGAAGCCGCTTGCGAGCGGCGCAGTGCAGCGAAGAGCTCTCCGAATTCGCCGCTAGCTCCACGGTCCTTCTCAGCTGCGAGTAGCAGCGCTCGCAGTACACAGAGCTTCGCAAGGCCCGAAGACCCGGAGGGAAGTATCGCACACGAAAATGCGCCAGGACAGAGACGTGTTCTACGTTGTCCCTTCTCGTCATGCAGTTTGTGCCTCTGCTGCTTCTGCTGTTAGGAATCGCTCCTTGAAAGACGAGCGAGAGCGTCCTTCCGGGTGCATTGCACTGAGTCGAGTGCTCGCTCGGGACTTTGCTCTCGGGGCCAAGGCAAGAGGGCGTGCTTGCCCGCAGAACTGAGAACACGCTGTTGGGCAGAGCTGCAACTGACCGCTGGAGTTCAGCTCTCGCCGGACGGCAGAAGGCGAAGAACGAAGCCGCTTGCGAGCGGCGCAGTGCAGCGAAGAGCTCTCCGAATTCGCCGCTAGCTCCACGGTCCTTCTCAGCTGCGAGTAGCAGCGCTCGCAGTACACAGAGCTTCGCAAGGCCCGAAGACCCGGAGGGAAGTATCGCACACGAAAATGCGCCAGGACAGAGACGTGTTCTACGTTGTCCCTTCTCGTCATGCAGTTTGTGCCTCTGCTGCTTCTGCTGTTAGGAATCGCTCCTTGAAAGACGAGCGAGAGCGTCCTTCCGGGTGCATTGCACTGAGTCGAGTGCTCGCTCGGGACTTTGCTCTCGGGGCCAAGGCAAGAGGGCGTGCTTGCCCGCAGAACTGAGAACACGCTGTTGGGCAGAGCTGCAACTGACCGCTGGAGTTCAGCTCTCGCCGGACGGCAGAAGGCGAAGAACGAAGCCGCTTGCGAGCGGCGCAGTGCAGCGAAGAGCTCTCCGAATTCGCCGCTAGCTCCACGGTCCTTCTCAGCTGCGAGTAGCAGCGCTCGCAGTACACAGAGCTTCGCAAGGCCCGAAGACCCGGAGGGAAGTATCGCACACGAAAATGCGCCAGGACAGAGACGTGTTCTACGTTGTCCCTTCTCGTCATGCAGTTTGTGCCTCTGCTGCTTCTGCTGTAGGTAATCGCTCCTTGAAAGACGAGCGAGAGCGTCCTTCCGGGTGCATTGCACTGAGTCGAGTGCTCGCTCGGGACTTTGCACTCGGGGCCAAGGCAAGAGGGCGTGCTTGCCCGCAGAACTGAGAACACGCTGTTGGGCAGAGCTGCGACTGACCGCTGGAGTTCAGCTCTCGCCGGACGGCAGAAGGCGAAGAACGAAGCCGCTTGCGAGCGGCGCAGTGCAGCGAAGAGCTCTCCGAATCCGCCGCTTGCTCCACGGTCCTTCTCAGCTGCGAGTAGCAGCGCTCGCAGTACACAGAGCTTCGCAAGGCCCGAAGACCCGGAGGGAAGTATCGCACACGAAAATGCGCCAGGACAGAGACGTGTTCTACGTTGTCCCTTCTCGTCATGCAGTTTGTGCCTCTGCTGCTTCTGCTGTTAGGAATCGCTCCTTGAAAGACGAGCGAGAGCGTCCTTCCGGGTGCATTGCACTGAGTCGAGTGCTCGCTCGGGACTTTGCTCTCGGGGCCAAGGCAAGAGGGCGTGCTTGCCCGCAGAACTGAGAACACGCTGTTGGGCAGAGCTGCGACTGACCGCTGGAGTTCAGCTCTCGCCGGACGGCAGAAGGCGAAGAACGAAGCCGCTTGCGAGCGGCGCAGTGCAGCGAAGAGCTCTCCGAATTCGCCGCTAGCTCCACGGTCCTTCTCAGCTGCGAGTAGCAGCGCTCGCAGTACACGGAGCTTCGCAAGGCCCGAAGACCCGGAGGGAAGTATCGCACACGAAAATGCGCCAGGACAGAGACGTGTTCTACGTTGTCCCTTCTCGTCATGCAGTTTGTGCCTCTGCTGCTTCTGCTGTAGGTAATCGCTCCTTGAAAGACGAGCGAGAGCGTCCTTCCGGGTGCATTGCACTGAGTCGAGTGCTCGCTCGGGACTTTGCACTCGGGGCCAAGGCAAGAGGGCGTGCTTGCCCGCAGAACTGAGAACACGCTGTTGGGCAGAGCTGCGACTGACCGCTGGAGTTCAGCTCTCGCCGGACGGCAGAAGGCGAAGAACGAAGCCGCTTGCGAGCGGCGCAGTGCAGCGAAGAGCTCTCCGAATCCGCCGCTTGCTCCACGGTCCTTCTCAGCTGCGAGTAGCAGCGCTCGCAGTACACAGAGCTTCGCAAGGCCCGAAGACCCGGAGGGAAGTATCGCACACGAAAATGCGCCAGGACAGAGACGTGTTCTACGTTGTCCCTTCTCGTCATGCAGTTTGTGCCTCTGCTGCTTCTGCTGTTAGGAATCGCTCCTTGAAAGACGAGCGAGAGCGTCCTTCCGGGTGCATTGCACTGAGTCGAGTGCTCGCTCGGGACTTTGCTCTCGGGGCCAAGGCAAGAGGGCGTGCTTGCCCGCAGAACTGAGAACACGCTGTTGGGCAGAGCTGCGACTGACCGCTGGAGTTCAGCTCTCGCCGGACGGCAGAAGGCGAAGAACGAAGCCGCTTGCGAGCGGCGCAGTGCAGCGAAGAGCTCTCCGAATTCGCCGCTAGCTCCACGGTCCTTCTCAGCTGCGAGTAGCAGCGCTCGCAGTACACAGAGCTTCGCAAGGCCCGAAGACCCGGAGGGAAGTATCGCACACGAAAATGCGCCAGGACAGAGACGTGTTCTACGTTGTCCCTTCTCGTCATGCAGTTTGTGCCTCTGCTGCTTCTGCTGTTAGGAATCGCTCCTTGAAAGACGAGCGAGAGCGTCCTTCCGGGTGCATTGCACTGAGTCGAGTGCTCGCTCGGGACTTTGCTCTCGGGGCCAAGGCAAGAGGGCGTGCTTGCCCGCAGAACTGAGAACACGCTGTTGGGCAGAGCTGCAACTGACCGCTGGAGTTCAGCTCTCGCCGGACGGCAGAAGGCGAAGAACGAAGCCGCTTGCGAGCGGCGCAGTGCAGCGAAGAGCTCTC
The DNA here is from genome assembly GCF_052056855.1 of Sturnus vulgaris. NCBI lineage: Eukaryota > Metazoa > Chordata > Aves > Passeriformes > Sturnidae > Sturnus > Sturnus vulgaris. The sequence goes on from NW_028276807.1 coordinate 162,107, forward strand.
CGAATTCGCCGCTAGCTCCACGGTCCTTCTCAGCTGCGAGTAGCAGCGCTCGCAGTACACGGAGCTTCGCAAGGCCCGAAGACCCGGAGGGAAGTATCGCACACGAAAATGCGCCAGGACAGAGACGTGTTCTACGTTGTCCCTTCTCGTCATGCAGTTTGTGCCTCTGCTGCTTCTGCTGTTAGGAATCGCTCCTTGAAAGACGAGCGAGAGCGTCCTTCCGGGTGCATTGCACTGAGTCGAGTGCTCGCTCGGGACTTTGCTCTCGGGGCCAAGGCAAGAGGGCGTGCTTGCCCGCAGAACTGAGAACACGCTGTTGGGCAGAGCTGCAACTGACCGCTGGAGTTCAGCTCTCGCCGGACGGCAGAAGGCGAAGAACGAAGCCGCTTGCGAGCGGCGCAGTGCAGCGAAGAGCTCTCCGAATTCGCCGCTAGCTCCACGGTCCTTCTCAGCTGCGAGTAGCAGCGCTCGCAGTACACAGAGCTTCGCAAGGCCCGAAGACCCGGAGGGAAGTATCGCACACGAAAATGCGCCAGGACAGAGACGTGTTCTACGTTGTCCCTTCTCGTCATGCAGTTTGTGCCTCTGCTGCTTCTGCTGTAGGTAATCGCTCCTTGAAAGACGAGCGAGAGCGTCCTTCCGGGTGCATTGCACTGAGTCGAGTGCTCGCTCGGGACTTTGCTCTCGGGGCCAAGGCAAGAGGGCGTGCTTGCCCGCAGAACTGAGAACACGCTGTTGGGCAGAGCTGCAACTGACCGCTGGAGTTCAGCTCTCGCCGGACGGCAGAAGGCGAAGAACGAAGCCGCTTGCGAACGGCGCAGTGCAGCGAAGAGCTCTCCGAATTCGCCGCTAGCTCCACGGTCCTTCTCAGCTGCGAGTAGCAGCGCTCGCAGTACACGGAGCTTCGCAAGGCCCGAAGACCCGGAGGGAAGTATCGCACACGAAAATGCGCCAGGACAGAGACGTGTTCTACGTTGTCCCTTCTCGTCATGCAGTTTGTGCCTCTGCTGCTTCTGCTGTTAGGAATCGCTCCTTGAAAGACGAGCGAGAGCGTCCTTCCGGGTGCATTGCACTGAGTCGAGTGCTCGCTCGGGACTTTGCTCTCGGGGCCAAGGCAAGAGGGCGTGCTTGCCCGCAGAACTGAGAAAACGCTGTTGGGCAGAGCTGCAACTGACCGCTGGAGTTCAGCTCTCGCCGGACGGCAGAAGGCGAAGAACGAAGCCGCTTGCGAGCGGCGCAGTGCAGCGAAGAGCTCTCCGAATCCGCCGCTTGCTCCACTGTCCTTCTCAGCTGCGAGTAGCAGCGCTCGCAGTACACAGAGCTTCGCAAGGCCCGAAGACCCGGAGGGAAGTATCGCACACGAAAATGCGCCAGGACAGAGACGTGTTCTACGTTGTCCCTTCTCGTCATGCAGTTTGTGCCTCTGCTGCTTCTGCTGTTAGGAATCGCTCCTTGAAAGACGAGCGAGAGCGTCCTTCCGGGTGCATTGCACTGAGTCGAGTGCTCGCTCGGGACTTTGCACTCGCGGCCAAGGCAAGAGGGCGTGCTTGCCCGCAGAACTGAGAACACGCTGTTGGGCAGAGCTGCAACTGACCGCCGGAGTTCAGCTCTCGCCGGACGGCAGAAGGCGAAGAACGAAGCCGCTTGCGAGCGGCGCAGTGCAGCGAAGAGCTCTCCGAATCCGCCGCTTGCTCCACGGTCCTTCTCAGCTGCGAGTAGCAGCGCTCGCAGTACACAGAGCTTCGCAAGGCCCGAAGACCCGGAGGGAAGTATCGCACACGAAAATGCGCCAGGACAGAGACGTGTTCTACGTTGTCCCTTCTCGTCATGCAGTTTGTGCCTCTGCTGCTTCTGCTGTTAGGAATCGCTCCTTGAAAGACGAGCGAGAGCGTCCTTCCGGGTGCATTGCACTGAGTCGAGTGCTCGCTCGGGACTTTGCTCTCGGGGCCAAGGCAAGAGGGCGTGCTTGCCCGCAGAACTGAGAACACGCTGTTGGGCAGAGCTGCAACTGACCGCTGGAGTTCAGCTCTCGCCGGACGGCAGAAGGCGAAGAACGAAGCCGCTTGCGAGCGGCGCAGTGCAGCGAAGAGCTCTCCGAATTCGCCGCTAGCTCCACGGTCCTTCTCAGCTGCGAGTAGCAGCGCTCGCAGTACACGGAGCTTCGCAAGGCCCGAAGACCCGGAGGGAAGTATCGCACACGAAAATGCGCCAGGACAGAGACGTGTTCTACGTTGTCCCTTCTCGTCATGCAGTTTGTGCCTCTGCTGCTTCTGCTGTTAGGAATCGCTCCTTGAAAGACGAGCGAGAGCGTCCTTCCGGGTGCATTGCACTGAGTCGAGTGCTCGCTCGGGACTTTGCACTCGGGGCCAAGGTAAGAGGGCGTGCTTGCCCGCAGAACTGAGAAAACGCTGTTGGGCAGAGCTGCAACTGACCGCCGGAGTTCAGCTCTCGCCGGACGGCAGAAGGCGAAGAACGAAGCCGCTTGCGAGCGGCGCAGTGCAGCGAAGAGCTCTCCGAATCCGCCGCTTGCTCCACTGTCCTTCTCAGCTGCGAGTAGCAGCGCTCGCAGTACACAGAGCTTCGCAAGGCCCGAAGACCCGGAGGGAAGTATCGCACACGAAAATGCGCCAGGACAGAGACGTGTTCTACGTTGTCCCTTCTCGTCATGCAGTTTGTGCCTCTGCTGCTTCTGCTGTTAGGAATCGCTCCTTGAAAGACGAGCGAGAGCGTCCTTCCGGGTGCATTGCACTGAGTCGAGTGCTCGCTCGGGACTTTGCACTCGCGGCCAAGGCAAGAGGGCGTGCTTGCCCGCAGAACTGAGAACACGCTGTTGGGCAGAGCTGCAACTGACCGCCGGAGTTCAGCTCTCGCCGGACGGCAGAAGGCGAAGAACGAAGCCGCTTGCGAGCGGCGCAGTGCAGCGAAGAGCTCTCCGAATCCGCCGCTTGCTCCACGGTCCTTCTCAGCTGCGAGTAGCAGCGCTCGCAGTACACAGAGCTTCGCAAGGCCCGAAGACCCGGAGGGAAGTATCGCACACGAAAATGCGCCAGGACAGAGACGTGTTCTACGTTGTCCCTTCTCGTCATGCAGTTTGTGCCTCTGCTGCTTCTGCTGTTAGGAATCGCTCCTTGAAAGACGAGCGAGAGCGTCCTTCCGGGTGCATTGCACTGAGTCGAGTGCTCGCTCGGGACTTTGCTCTCGGGGCCAAGGCAAGAGGGCGTGCTTGCCCGCAGAACTGAGAACACGCTGTTGGGCAGAGCTGCAACTGACCGCCGGAGTTCAGCTCTCGCCGGACGGCAGAAGGCGAAGAACGAAGCCGCTTGCGAGCGGCGCAGTGCAGCGAAGAGCTCTCCGAATTCGCCGCTAGCTCCACGGTCCTTCTCAGCTGCGAGTAGCAGCGCTCGCAGTACACGGAGCTTCGCAAGGCCCGAAGACCCGGAGGGAAGTATCGCACACGAAAATGCGCCAGGACAGAGACGTGTTCTACGTTGTCCCTTCTCGTCATGCAGTTTGTGCCTCTGCTGCTTCTGCTGTTAGGAATCGCTCCTTGAAAGACGAGCGAGAGCGTCCTTCCGGGTGCATTGCACTGAGTCGAGTGCTCGCTCGGGACTTTGCTCTCGGGGCCAATGCAAGAGGGCGTGCTTGCCCGCAGAACTGAGAACACGCTGTTGGGCAGAGCTGCGACTGACCGCCGGAGTTCAGCTCTCGCCGGACGGCAGAAGGCGTAGAACGAAGCCGCTTGCGAGCGGCGCAGTGCAGCGAAGAGCTCTCCGAATTCGCCGCTAGCTCCACGGTCCTTCTCAGCTGCGAGTAGCAGCGCTCGCAGTACACAGAGCTTCGCAAGGCCCGAAGACCCGGAGGGAAGTATCGCACACGAAAATGCGCCAGAACAGAGACGTGTTCTACGTTGTCCCTTCTCGTCATGCAGTTTGTGCCTCTGCTGCTTCTGCTGTTAGGAATCGCTCCTTGAAAGACGAGCGAGAGCGTCCTTCCGGGTGCATTGCACTGAGTCGAGTGCTCGCTCGGGACTTTGCTCTCGGGGCCAAGGCAAGAGGGCGTGCTTGCCCGCAGAACTGAGAACACGCTGTTGGGCAGAGCTGCAACTGACCGCCGGAGTTCAGCTCTCGCCGGACGGCAGAAGGCGAAGAACGAAGCCGCTTGCGAGCGGCGCAGTGCAGCGAAGAGCTCTCCGAATTCGCCGCTAGCTCCACGGTCCTTCTCAGCTGCGAGTAGCAGCGCTCGCAGTACACGGAGCTTCGCAAGGCCCGAAGACCCGGAGGGAAGTATCGCACACGAAAATGCGCCAGGACAGAGACGTGTTCTACGTTGTCCCTTCTCGTCATGCAGTTTGTGCCTCTGCTGCTTCTGCTGTTAGGAATCGCTCCTTGAAAGACGAGCGAGAGCGTCCTTCCGGGTGCATTGCACTGAGTCGAGTGCTCGCTCGGGACTTTGCACTCGGGGCCAAGGCAAGAGGGCGTGCTTGCCCGCAGAACTGAGAAAACGCTGTTGGGCAGAGCTGCAACTGACCGCTGGAGTTCAGCTCTCGCCGGACGGCAGAAGGCGAAGAACGAAGCCGCTTGCGAGCGGCGCAGTGCAGCGAAGAGCTCTCCGAATCCGCCGCTTGCTCCACTGTCCTTCTCAGCTGCGAGTAGCAGCGCTCGCAGTACACAGAGCTTCGCAAGGCCCGAAGACCCGGAGGGAAGTATCGCACACGAAAATGCGCCAGGACAGAGACGTGTTCTACGTTGTCCCTTCTCGTCATGCAGTTTGTGCCTCTGCTGCTTCTGCTGTTAGGAATCGCTCCTTGAAAGACGAGCGAGAGCGTCCTTCCGGGTGCATTGCACTAAGTCGAGTGCTCGCTCGGGACTTTGCTCTCGGGGCCAAGGCAAGAGGGCGTGCTTGCCCGCAGAACTGAGAACACGCTGTTGGGCAGAGCTGCAACTGACCGCTGGAGTTCAGCTCTCGCCGGACGGCAGAAGGCGAAGAACGAAGCCGCTTGCGAGCGGCGCAGTGCAGCGAAGAGCTCTCCGAATCCGCCGCTTGCTCCACGGTCCTTCTCAGCTGCGAGTAGCAGCGCTCGCAGTACACGGAGCTTCGCAAGGCCCGAAGACCCGGAGGGAAGTATCGCACACGAAAATGCGCCAGGACAGAGACGTGTTCTACGTTGTCCCTTCTCGTCATGCAGTTTGTGCCTCTGCTGCTTCTGCTGTTAGGAATCGCTCCTTGAAAGACGAGCGAGAGCGTCCTTCCGGGTGCATTGCACTGAGTCGAGTGCTCGCTCGGGACTTTGCTCTCGGGGCCAAGGCAAGAGGGCGTGCTTGCCCGCAGAACTGAGAACACGCTGTTGGGCAGAGCTGCAACTGACCGCTGGAGTTCAGCTCTCGCCGGACGGCAGAAGGCGAAGAACGAAGCCGCTTGCGAGCGGCGCAGTGCAGCGAAGAGCTCTCCGAATTCGCCGCTAGCTCCACGGTCCTTCTCAGCTGCGAGTAGCAGCGCTCGCAGTACACGGAGCTTCGCAAGGCCCGAAGACCCGGAGGGAAGTATCGCACACGAAAATGCGCCAGGACAGAGACGTGTTCTACGTTGTCCCTTCTCGTCATGCAGTTTGTGCCTCTGCTGCTTCTGCTGTAGGTAATCGCTCCTTGAAAGACGAGCGAGAGCGTCCTTCCGGGTGCATTGCACTGAGTCGAGTGCTCGCTCGGGACTTTGCTCTCGGGGCCAAGGCAAGAGGGCGTGCTTGCCCGCAGAACTGAGAACACGCTGTTGGGCAGAGCTGCGACTGACCGCTGGAGTTCAGCTCTCGCCGGACGGCAGAAGGCGAAGAACGAAGCCGCTTGCGAACGGCGCAGTGCAGCGAAGAGCTCTCCGAATTCGCCGCTAGCTCCACGGTCCTTCTCAGCTGCGAGTAGCAGCGCTCGCAGTACACAGAGCTTCGCAAGGCCCGAAGACCCGGAGGGAAGTATCGCACACGAAAATGCGCCAGAACAGAGACGTGTTCTACGTTGTCCCTTCTCGTCATGCAGTTTGTGCCTCTGCTGCTTCTGCTGTTAGGAATCGCTCCTTGAAAGACGAGCGAGAGCGTCCTTCCGGGTGCATTGCACTGAGTCGAGTGCTCGCTCGGGACTTAGCTCTCGGGGCCAATGCAAGAGGGCGTGCTTGCCCGCAGAACTGAGAACACGCTGTTGGGCAGAGCTGCGACTGACCGCCGGAGTTCAGCTCTCGCCGGACGGCAGAAGGCGTAGAACGAAGCCGCTTGCGAGCGGCGCAGTGCAGCGAAGAGCTCTCCGAATTCGCCGCTAGCTCCACGGTCCTTCTCAGCTGCGAGTAGCAGCGCTCGCAGTACACAGAGCTTCGCAAGGCCCGAAGACCCGGAGGGAAGTATCGCACACGAAAATGCGCCAGGACAGAGACGTGTTCTACGTTGTCCCTTCTCGTCATGCAGTTTGTGCCTCTGCTGCTTCTGCTGTTAGGAATCGCTCCTTGAGAGACGAGCGAGAGCGTCCTTCCGGGTGCATTGCACTGAGTCGAGTGCTCGCTCGGGACTTTGCTCTGGGGGCCAAGGCAAGAGGGCGTGCTTGCCCGCAGAACTGAGAACACGCTGTTGGGCAGAGCTGCGACTGACCGCTGGAGTTCAGCTCTCGCCGGACGGCAGAAGGCGAAGAACGAAGCCGCTTGCGAGCGGCGCAGTGCAGCGAAGAGCTCTCCGAATTCGCCGCTAGCTCCACGGTCCTTCTCAGCTGCGAGTAGCAGCGCTCGCAGTACACGGAGCTTCGCAAGGCCCGAAGACCCGGAGGGAAGTATCGCACACGAAAATGCGCCAGGACAGAGACGTGTTCTACGTTGTCCCTTCTCGTCATGCAGTTTGTGCCTCTGCTGCTTCTGCTGTTAGGAATCGCTCCTTGAAAGACGAGCGAGAGCGTCCTTCCGGGTGCATTGCACTGAGTCGAGTGCTCGCTCGGGACTTTGCTCTCGGGGCCAAGGCAAGAGGGCGTGCTTGCCCGCAGAACTGAGAACACGCTGTTGGGCAGAGCTGCAACTGACCGCCGGAGTTCAGCTCTCGCCGGACGGCAGAAGGCGAAGAACGAAGCCGCTTGCGAGCGGCGCAGTGCAGCGAAGAGCTCTCCGAATTCGCCGCTAGCTCCACGGTCCTTCTCAGCTGCGAGTAGCAGCGCTCGCAGTACACAGAGCTTCGCAAGGCCCGAAGACCCGGAGGGAAGTATCGCACACGAAAATGCGCCAGGACAGAGACGTGTTCTACGTTGTCCCTTCTCGTCATGCAGTTTGTGCCTCTGCTGCTTCTGCTGTTAGGAATCGCTCCTTGAAAGACGAGCGAGAGCGTCCTTCCGGGTGCATTGCACTGAGTCGAGTGCTCGCTCGGGACTTTGCACTCGCGGCCAAGGCAAGAGGGCGTGCTTGCCCGCAGAACTGAGAACACGCTGTTGGGCAGAGCTGCAACTGACCGCTGGAGTTCAGCTCTCGCCGGACGGCAGAAGGCGAAGAACGAAGCCGCTTGCGAGCGGCGCAGTGCAGCGAAGAGCTCTCCGAATCCGCCGCTTGCTCCACGGTCCTTCTCAGCTGCGAGTAGCAGCGCTCGCAGTACACAGAGCTTCGCAAGGCCCGAAGACCCGGAGGGAAGTATCGCACACGAAAATGCGCCAGGACAGAGACGTGTTCTACGTTGTCCCTTCTCGTCATGCAGTTTGTGCCTCTGCTGCTTCTGCTGTTAGGAATCGCTCCTTGAAAGACGAGCGAGAGCGTCCTTCCGGGTGCATTGCACTGAGTCGAGTGCTCGCTCGGGACTTTGCTCTCGGGGCCAAGGCAAGAGGGCGTGCTTGCCCGCAGAACTGAGAACACGCTGTTGGGCAGAGCTGCAACTGACCGCTGGAGTTCAGCTCTCGCCGGACGGCAGAAGGCGAAGAACGAAGCCGCTTGCGAGCGGCGCAGTGCAGCGAAGAGCTCTCCGAATTCGCCGCTAGCTCCACGGTCCTTCTCAGCTGCGAGTAGCAGCGCTCGCAGTACACAGAGCTTCGCAAGGCCCGAAGACCCGGAGGGAAGTATCGCACACGAAAATGCGCCAGGACAGAGACGTGTTCTACGTTGTCCCTTCTCGTCATGCAGTTTGTGCCTCTGCTGCTTCTGCTGTAGGTAATCGCTCCTTGAAAGACGAGCGAGAGCGTCCTTCCGGGTGCATTGCACTGAGTCGAGTGCTCGCTCGGGACTTTGCTCTCGGGGCCAAGGCAAGAGGGCGTGCTTGCCCGCAGAACTGAGAACACGCTGTTGGGCAGAGCTGCGACTGACCGCTGGAGTTCAGCTGTCGCCGGACGGCAGAAGGCGAAGAACGAAGCCGCTTGCGAGCGGCGCAGTGCAGCGAAGAGCTCTCCGAATTCGCCGCTAGCTCCACGGTCCTTCTCAGCTGCGAGTAGCAGCGCTCGCAGTACACAGAGCTTCGCAAGGCCCGAAGACCCGGAGGGAAGTATCGCACACGAAAATGCGCCAGGACAGAGACGTGTTCTACGTTGTCCCTTCTCGTCATGCAGTTTGTGCCTCTGCTGCTTCTGCTGTTAGGAATCGCTCCTTGAAAGACGAGCGAGAGCGTCCTTCTGGGTGCATTGCACTGAGTCGAGTGCTCGCTCGGGACTTTGCACTCGCGGCCAAGGCAAGAGGGCGTGCTTGCCCGCAGAACTGAGAACACGCTGTTGGGCAGAGCTGCAACTGACCGCTGGAGTTCAGCTCTCGCCGGACGGCAGAAGGCGAAGAACGAAGCCGCTTGCGAGCGGCGCAGTGCAGCGAAGAGCTCTCCGAATCCGCCGCTTGCTCCACGGTCCTTCTCAGCTGCGAGTAGCAGCGCTCGCAGTACACGGAGCTTCGCAAGGCCCGAAGACCCGGAGGGAAGTATCGCACACGAAAATGCGCCAGGACAGAGACGTGTTCTACGTTGTCCCTTCTCGTCATGCAGTTTGTGCCTCTGCTGCTTCTGCTGTTAGGAATCGCTCCTTGAAAGACGAGCGAGAGCGTCCTTCCGGGTGCATTGCACTGAGTCGAGTGCTCGCTCGGGACTTTGCTCTCGGGGCCAAGGCAAGAGGGCGTGCTTGCCCGCAGAACTGAGAACACGCTGTTGGGCAGAGCTGCAACTGACCGCTGGAGTTCAGCTCTCGCCGGACGGCAGAAGGCGAAGAACGAAGCCGCTTGCGAGCGGCGCAGTGCAGCGAAGAGCTCTCCGAATTCGCCGCTAGCTCCACGGTCCTTCTCAGCTGCGAGTAGCAGCGCTCGCAGTACACAGAGCTTCGCAAGGCCCGAAGACCCGGAGGGAAGTATCGCACACGAAAATGCGCCAGGACAGAGACGTGTTCTACGTTGTCCCTTCTCGTCATGCAGTTTGTGCCTCTGCTGCTTCTGCTGTAGGTAATCCCTCCTTGAAAGACGAGCGAGAGCGTCCTTCCGGGTGCATTGCACTGAGTCGAGTGCTCGCTCGGGACTTTGCTCTCGGGGCCAAGGCAAGAGGGCGTGCTTGCCCGCAGAACTGAGAACACGCTGTTGGGCAGAGCTGCGACTGACCGCTGGAGTTCAGCTCTCGCCGGACGGCAGAAGGCGAAGAACGAAGCCGCTTGCGAGCGGCGCAGTGCAGCGAAGAGCTCTCCGAATTCGCCGCTAGCTCCACGGTCCTTCTCAGCTGCGAGTAGCAGCGCTCGCAGTACACAGAGCTTCGCAAGGCCCGAAGACCCGGAGGGAAGTATCGCACACGAAAATGCGCCAGGACAGAGACGTGTTCTACGTTGTCCCTTCTCGTCATGCAGTTTGTGCCTCTGCTGCTTCTGCTGTTAGGAATCGCTCCTTGAAAGACGAGCGAGAGCGTCCTTCCGGGTGCATTGCACTAAGTCGAGTGGTCGCTCGGGACTTTGCTCTCGGGGCCAAGGCAAGAGGGCGTGCTTGCCCGCAGAACTGAGAACACGCTGTTGGGCAGAGCTGCAACTGACCGCTGGAGTTCAGCTCTCGCCGGACGGCAGAAGGCGAAGAACGAAGCCGCTTGCGAGCGGCGCAGTGCAGCGAAGAGCTCTCCGAATTCGCCGCTAGCTCCACGGTCCTTCTCAGCTGCGAGTAGCAGCGCTCGCAGTACACAGAGCTTCGCAAGGCCCGAAGACCCGGAGGGAAGTATCGCACACGAAAATGCGCCAGGACAGAGACGTGTTCTACGTTGTCCCTTCTCGTCATGCAGTTTGTGCCTCTGCTGCTTCTGCTGTAGGTAATCGCTCCTTGAAAGACGAGCGAGAGCGTCCTTCCGGGTGCATTGCACTGAGTCGAGTGCTCGCTCGGGACTTTGCTCTCGGGGCCAAGGCAAGAGGGCGTGCTTGCCCGCAGAACTGAGAACACGCTGTTGGGCAGAGCTGCGACTGACCGCTGGAGTTCAGCTCTCGCCGGACGGCAGAAGGCGAAGAACGAAGCCGCTTGCGAACGGCGCAGTGCAGCGAAGAGCTCTCCGAATTCGCCGCTAGCTCCACGGTCCTTCTCAGCTGCGAGTAGCAGCGCTCGCAGTACACAGAGCTTCGCAAGGCCCGAAGACCCGGAGGGAAGTATTGCACACGAAAATGCGCCAGAACAGAGACGTGTTCTACGTTGTCCCTTCTCGTCATGCAGTTTGTGCCTCTGCTGCTTCTGCTGTTAGGAATCGCTCCTTGAGAGACGAGCGAGAGCGTCCTTCCGGGTGCATTGCACTGAGTCGAGTGCTCGCTCGGGACTTAGCTCTCGGGGCCAATGCAAGAGGGCGTGCTTGCCCGCAGAACTGAGAACACGCTGTTGGGCAGAGCTGCGACTGACCGCCGGAGTTCAGCTCTCGCCGGACGGCAGAAGGCGTAGAACGAAGCCGCTTGCGAGCGGCGCAGTGCAGCGAAGAGCTCTCCGAATTCGCCGCTAGCTCCACGGTCCTTCTCAGCTGCGAGTAGCAGCGCTCGCAGTACACAGAGCTTCGCAAGGCCCGAAGACCCGGAGGGAAGTATCGCACACGAAAATGCGCCAGGACAGAGACGTGTTCTACGTTGTCCCTTCTCTTCATGCAGTTTGTGCCTCTGCTGCTTCTGCTGTTAGGAATCGCTCCTTGAAAGACGAGCGAGAGCGTCCTTCCGGGTGCATTGCACTGAGTCGAGTGCTCGCTCGGGACTTTGCTCTCGGGGCCAAGGCAAGAGGGCGTGCTTGCCCGCAGAACTGAGAACACGCTGTTGGGCAGAGCTGCAACTGACCGCTGGAGTTCAGCTCTCGCCGGACGGCAGAAGGCGAAGAACGAAGCCGCTTGCGAGCGGCGCAGTGCAGCGAAGAGCTCTCCGAATTCGCCGCTAGCTCCACGGTCCTTCTCAGCTGCGAGTAGCAGCGCTCGCAGTACACGGAGCTTCGCAAGGCCCGAAGACCCGGAGGGAAGTATCGCACACGAAAATGCGCCAGGACAGAGACGTGTTCTACGTTGTCCCTTCTCGTCATGCAGTTTGTGCCTCTGCTGCTTCTGCTGTAGGTAATCGCTCCTTGAAAGACGAGCGAGAGCGTCCTTCCGGGTGCATTGCACTGAGTCGAGTGCTCGCTCGGGACTTTGCACTCGGGGCCAAGGCAAGAGGGCGTGCTTGCCCGCAGAACTGAGAACACGCTGTTGGGCAGAGCTGCAACTGACCGCCGGAGTTCAGCTCTCGCCGGACGGCAGAAGGCGAAGAACGAAGCCGCTTGCGAGCGGCGCAGTGCAGCGAAGAGCTCTCCGAATTCGCCGCTAGCTCCACGGTCCTTCTCAGCTGCGAGTAGCAGCGCTCGCAGTACACAGAGTTCGCACGGACCGAAGACCCGGAGGGAAGTATCGCACACGAAAATGTGCCAGGACAGAGACGTGTTCTACGTTGTCCCTTCTCGTCATGCAGTTTGTGCCTCTGCTCCTTCTGCTGTTAGGAATCGCTCCTTGAAAGACGAGCGAGAGCGTCCTTCCGGGTGCATTGCACTGAGTCGAGTGCTCGCTCGGGACTTTGCTCTCGGGGCCAAGGCAAGAGGGCGTGCTTGCCCGCAGAACTGAGAACACGCTGTTGGGCAGAGCTGCAACTGACCGCCGGAGTTCAGCTCTCGCCGGACGGCAGAAGGCGAAGAACGAAGCCGCTTGCGAGCGGCGCAGTGCAGCGAAGAGCTCTCCGAATTCGCCTCTAGCTCCACGGTCCTTCTCAGCTGCGAGTAGCAGCGCTCGCAGTACACGGAGCTTCGCAAGGCCCGAAGACCCGGAGGGAAGTATCGCACACGAAAATGCGCCAGGACAGAGACGTGTTCTACGTTGTCCCTTCTCGTCATGCAGTTTGTGCCTCTGCTGCTTCTGCTGTAGGTAATCGCTCCTTGAAAGACGAGCGAGAGCGTCCTTCCGGGTGCATTGCACTGAGTCGAGTGCTCGCTCGGGACTTTGCACTCGGGGCCAAGGCAAGAGGGCGTGCTTGCCCGCAGAACTGAGAACACGCTGTTGGGCAGAGCTGCAACTGACCGCCGGAGTTCAGCTCTCGCCGGACGGCAGAAGGCGAAGAACGAAGCCGCTTGCGAGCGGCGCAGTGCAGCGAAGAGCTCTCCGAATTCGCCGCTAGCTCCACGGTCCTTCTCAGCTGCGAGTAGCAGCGCTCGCAGTACACAGAGCTTCGCACGGACCGAAGACCCGGAGGGAAGTATCGCACACGAAAATGTGCCAGGACAGAGACGTGTTCTACGTTGTCCCTTCTCTTCATGCAGTTTGTGCCTCTGCTGCTTCTGCTGTTAGGAATCGCTCCTTGAAAGACGAGCGAGAGCGTCCTTCCGGGTGCATTGCACTGAGTCGAGTGCTCGCTCGGGACTTTGCTCTCGGGGCCAAGGCAAGAGGGCGTGCTTGCCCGCAGAACTGAGAACACGCTGTTGGGCAGAGCTGCGACTGACCGCCGGAGTTCAGCTCTCGCCGGACGGCAGAAGGCGAAGAACGAAGCCGCTTGCGAGCGGCGCAGTGCAGCGAAGAGCTCTCCGAATTCGCCGCTAGCTCCACGGTCCTTCTCAGCTGCGAGTAGCAGCGCTCGCAGTACACAGAGCTTCGCAAGGCCCGAAGACCCGGAGGGAAGTATCGCACACGAAAATGTGCCAGGACAGAGACGTGTTCTACGTTGTCCCTTCTCGTCATGCAGTTTGTGCCTCTGCTGCTTCTGCTGTTAGGAATCGCTCCTTGAGAGACGAGCGAGAGCGTCCTTCGGGTGCATTGCACTGAGTCGAGTGCTCGCTCGGGACTTTGCTCTCGGGGCCAAGGCAAGAGGGCGTGCTTGCCCGCAGAACTGAGAACACGCTGTTGGGCAGAGCTGCAACTGACCGCCGGAGTTCAGCTCTCGCCGGACGGCAGAAGGCGAAGAACGAAGCCGCTTGCGAGCGGCGCAGTGCAGCGAAGAGCTCTCCGAATTCGCCGCTAGCTCCACGGTCCTTCTCAGCTGCGAGTAGCAGCGCTCGCAGTACACAGAGCTTCGCAAGGCCCGAAGACCCGGAGGGAAGTATCGCACACGAAAATGCGCCAGGACAGAGACGTGTTCTACGTTGTCCCTTCTCGTCATGCAGTTTGTGCCTCTGCTGCTTCTGCTGTTAGGAATCGCTCCTCGAAAGGCGAGCGAGAGCGTCCTTCCGGGTGCATTGCACTGAGTCGAGTGCTCGCTCGGGACTTTGCTCTCGGGGCCAAGGCAAGAGGGCGTGCTTGCCCGCAGAACTGAGAACACGCTGTTGGGCAGAGCTGCGACTGACCGCCGGAGTTCAGCTCTCGCCGGACGGCAGAAGGCGAAGAACGAAGCCGCTTGCGAGCGGCGCAGTGCAGCGAAGAGCTCTCCGAATTCGCCGCTAGCTCCACGGTCCTTCTCAGCTGCGAGTAGCAGCGCTCGCAGTACACAGAGCTTCGCAAGGCCCGAAGACCCGGAGGGAAGTATCGCACACGAAAATGCGCCGGGACAGAGACGTGTTCTACGTTGTCCCTTCTCGTCATGCAGTTTGTGCCTCTGCTGCTTCTGCTGTTAGGAATCGCTCCTTGAGAGACGAGCGAGAGCGTCCTTCCGGGTGCATTGCACTGAGTCGAGTGCTCGCTCGGGACTTTGCTCTCGGGGCCAAGGCAAGAGGGCGTGCTTGCCCGCAGAACTGAGAACACGCTGTTGGGCAGAGCTGCGACTGACCGCCGGAGTTCAGCTCTCGCCGGACGGCAGAAGGGGAAGAACGAAGCCGCTTGCGAGCGGCGCAGTGCAGCGAAGAGCTCTCCGAATTCGCCGCTAGCTCCACGGTCCTTCTCAGCTGCGAGTAGCAGCGCTCGCAGTACACAGAGCTTCGCAAGGCCCGAAGACCCGGAGGGAAGTATCGCACACGAAAATGTGCCAGGACAGAGACGTGTTCTACGTTGTCCCTTCTCGTCATGCAGTTTGTGCCTCTGCTGCTTCTGCTGTTAGGAATCGCTCCTCGAAAGGCGAGCGAGAGCGTCCTTCCGGGTGCATTGCACTGAGTCGAGTGCTCGCTCGGGACTTTGCTCTCGGGGCCAAGCAAGAGGGCGTGCTTGCCCGCAGAACTGAGAACACGCTGTTGGGCAGAGCTGCAACTGACCGCCGGAGTTCAGCTCTCGCCGGACGGCAGAAGGCGTAGAACGAAGCCGCTTGCGAGCGGCGCAGTGCAGCGAAGAGCTCTCCGAATTCGCCGCTAGCTCCACGGTCCTTCTCAGCTGCGAGTAGCAGCGCTCGCAGTACACAGAGCTTCGCAAGGCCGAAGACCCGGAGGGAAGTATCGCACACGAAAATGTGCCAGGACAGAGACGTGTTCTACGTTGTCCCTTCTCGTCATGCAGTTTGTGCCTCTGCTGCTTCTGCTGTTAGGAATCGCTCCTTGAAAGACGAGCGAGAGCGTCCTTCCGGGTGCATTGCACTGAGTCGAGTGCTCGCTCGGGACTTTGCTCTCGGGGCCAAGGCAAGAGGGCGTGCTTGCCCGCAGAACTGAGAACACGCTGTTGGGCAGAGCTGCAACTGACCGCCGGAGTTCAGCTCTCGCCGGACGGCAGAAGGCGAAGAACGAAGCCGCTTGCGAGCGGCGCAGTGCAGCGAAGAGCTCTTCGAATTCGCCGCTAGCTCCACGGTCCTTCTCAGCTGCGAGTAGCAGCGCTCGCAGTACACAGAGCTTCGCAAGGCCCGAAGACCCGGAGGGAAGTATCGCACACGAAAATGCGCCAGGACAGAGACGTGTTCTACGTTGTCCCTTCTCGTCATGCAGTTTGTGCCTCTGCTGCTTCTGCTGTTAGGAATCGCTCCTTGAAAGACGAGCGAGAGCGTCCTTCCGGGTGCATTGCACTGAGTCGAGTGCTCGCTCGGGACTTTGCTCTCGGGGCCAAGGCAAGAGGGCGTGCTTGCCCGCAGAACTGAGAACACGCTGTTGGGCAGAGCTGCAACTGACCGCTGGAGTTCAGCTCTCGCCGGACGGCAGAAGGCGAAGAACGAAGCCGCTTGCGAGCGGCGCAGTGCAGCGAAGAGCTCTTCGAATTCGCCGCTAGCTCCACGGTCCTTCTCAGCTGCGAGTAGCAGCGCTCGCAGTACACAGAGCTTCGCAAGGCCCGAAGACCCGGAGGGAAGTATCGCACACGAAAATGCGCCAGGACAGAGACGTGTTCTACGTTGTCCCTTCTCGTCATGCAGTTTGTGCCTCTGCTGCTTCTGCTGTAGGTAATCGCTCCTTGAAAGACGAGCGAGAGCGTCCTTCCGGGTGCATTGCACTGAGTCGAGTGCTCGCTCGGGACTTTGCACTCGGGGCCAAGGCAAGAGGGCGTGCTTGCCCGCAGAACTGAGAACACGCTGTTGGGCAGAGCTGCGACTGACCGCCGGAGTTCAGCTCTCGCCGGACGGCAGAAGGCGAAGAACGAAGCCGCTTGCGAGCGGCGCAGTGCAGCGAAGAGCTCTCCGAATTCGCCGCTAGCTCCACGGTCCTTCTCAGCTGCGAGTAGCAGCGCTCGCAGTACACAGAGCTACGCACGGACCGAAGACCCGGAGGGAAGTATCGCACACGAAAATGCGCCAGGACAGAGACGTGTTCTACGTTGTCCCTTCTCGTCATGCAGTTTGTGCCTCTGCTGCTTCTGCTGTTAGGAATCGCTCCTTGAAAGACGAGCGAGAGCGTCCTTCCGGGTGCATTGCACTGAGTCGAGTGCTCGCTCGGGACTTTGCTCTCGGGGCCAAGGCAAGAGGGCGTGCTTGCCCGCAGAACTGAGAACACGCTGTTGGGCAGAGCTGCAACTGACCGCCGGAGTTCAGCTCTCGCCGGACGGCAGAAGGCGAAGAACGAAGCCGCTTGCGAGCGGCGCAGTGCAGCGAAGAGCTCTCCGAATTCGCCGCTAGCTCCACGGTCCTTCTCAGCTGCGAGTAGCAGCGCTCGCAGTACACAGAGCTACGCACGGACCGAAGACCCGGAGGGAAGTATCGCACACGAAAATGTGCCTGGACAGAGACGTGTTCTACGTTGTCCCTTCTCGTCATGCAGTTTGTGCCTCTGCTGCTTCTGCTGTTAGGAATCGCTCCTTGAAAGACGAGCGAGAGCGTCCTTCCGGGTGCATTGCACTGAGTCGAGTGCTCGCTCGGGACTTTGCTCTCGGGGCCAAGGCAAGAGGGCGTGCTTGCCCGCAGAACTGAGAACACGCTGTTGGGCAGAGCTGCGACTGACCGCCGGAGTTCAGCTCTCGCCGGACGGCAGAAGGCGAAGAACGAAGCCGCTTGCGAGCGGCGCAGTGCAGCGAAGAGCTCTCCGAATTCGCCGCTAGCTCCACGGTCCTTCTCAGCTGCGAGTAGCAGCGCTCGCAGTACACAGAGCTTCGCAAGGCCCGAAGACCCGGAGGGAAGTATCGCACACGAAAATGCGCCAGGACAGAGACGTGTTCTACGTTGTCCCTTCTCGTCATGCAGTTTGTGCCTCTGCTGCTTCTGCTGTTAGGAATCGCTCCTTGAAAGACGAGCGAGAGCGTCCTTCCGGGTGCATTGCACTGAGTCGAGTGCTCGCTCGGGACTTTGCTCTCGGGGCCAAGGCAAGAGGGCGTGCTTGCCCGCAGAACTGAGAACACGCTGTTGGGCAGAGCTGCAACTGACCGCTGGAGTTCAGCTCTCGCCGGACGGCAGAAGGCGAAGAACGAAGCCGCTTGCGAGCGGCGCAGTGCAGCGAAGAGCTCTTCGAATTCGCCGCTAGCTCCACGGTCCTTCTCAGCTGCGAGTAGCAGCGCTCGCAGTACACAGAGCTTCGCAAGGCCCGAAGACCCGGAGGGAAGTATCGCACACGAAAATGCGCCAGGACAGAGACGTGTTCTACGTTGTCCCTTCTCGTCATGCAGTTTGTGCCTCTGCTGCTTCTGCTGTAGGTAATCGCTCCTTGAAAGACGAGCGAGAGCGTCCTTCCGGGTGCATTGCACTGAGTCGAGTGCTCGCTCGGGACTTTGCACTCGGGGCCAAGGCAAGAGGGCGTGCTTGCCCGCAGAACTGAGAACACGCTGTTGGGCAGAGCTGCGACTGACCGCCGGAGTTCAGCTCTCGCCGGACGGCAGAAGGCGAAGAACGAAGCCGCTTGCGAGCGGCGCAGTGCAGCGAAGAGCTCTCCGAATTCGCCGCTAGCTCCACGGTCCTTCTCAGCTGCGAGTAGCAGCGCTCGCAGTACACAGAGCTACGCACGGACCGAAGACCCGGAGGGAAGTATCGCACACGAAAATGCGCCAGGACAGAGACGTGTTCTACGTTGTCCCTTCTCGTCATGCAGTTTGTGCCTCTGCTGCTTCTGCTGTTAGGAATCGCTCCTTGAAAGACGAGCGAGAGCGTCCTTCCGGGTGCATTGCACTGAGTCGAGTGCTCGCTCGGGACTTTGCTCTCGGGGCCAAGGCAAGAGGGCGTGCTTGCCCGCAGAACTGAGAACACGCTGTTGGGCAGAGCTGCAACTGACCGCCGGAGTTCAGCTCTCGCCGGACGGCAGAAGGCGAAGAACGAAGCCGCTTGCGAGCGGCGCAGTGCAGCGAAGAGCTCTCCGAATTCGCCGCTAGCTCCACGGTCCTTCTCAGCTGCGAGTAGCAGCGCTCGCAGTACACAGAGCTACGCACGGACCGAAGACCCGGAGGGAAGTATCGCACACGAAAATGCGCCAGGACAGAGACGTGTTCTACGTTGTCCCTTCTCGTCATGCAGTTTGTGCCTCTGCTGCTTCTGCTGTTAGGAATCGCTCCTTGAAAGACGAGCGAGAGCGTCCTTCCGGGTGCATTGCACTGAGTCGAGTGCTCGCTCGGGACTTTGCTCTCGGGGCCAAGGCAAGAGGGCGTGCTTGCCCGCAGAACTGAGAACACGCTGTTGGGCAGAGCTGCGACTGACCGCCGGAGTTCAGCTCTCGCCGGACGGCAGAAGGGGAAGAACGAAGCCGCTTGCGAGCGGCGCAGTGCAGCGAAGAGCTCTCCGAATTCGCCGCTAGCTCCACGGTCCTTCTCAGCTGCGAGTAGCAGCGCTCGCAGTACACAGAGCTTCGCAAGGCCCGAAGACCCGGAGGGAAGTATCGCACACGAAAATGTGCCAGGACAGAGACGTGTTCTACGTTGTCCCTTCTCGTCATGCAGTTTGTGCCTCTGCTGCTTCTGCTGTTAGGAATCGCTCCTTGAAAGGCGAGCGAGAGCGTCCTTCCGGGTGCATTGCACTGAGTCGAGTGCTCGCTCGGGACTTTGCTCCGGGGCCAAAGCAAGAGGGCGTGCTTGCCCGCAGAACTGAGAACACGCTGTTGGGCAGAGCTGCAACTGACCGCCGGAGTTCAGCTCTCGCCGGACGGCAGAAGGCGAAGAACGAAGCCGCTTGCGAGCGGCGCAGTGCAGCGAAGAGCTCTCCGAATTCGCCGCTAGCTCCACGGTCCTTCTCAGCTGCGAGTAGCAGCGCTCGCAGTACACAGAGCTTCGCAAGGCCCGAAGACCCGGAGGGAAGTATCGCACACGAAAATGCGCCAGGACAGAGACGTGTTCTACGTTGTCCCTTCTCGTCATGCAGTTTGTGCCTCTGCTGCTTCTGCTGTTAGGAATCGCTCCTTGAAAGACGAGCGAGAGCGTCCTTCCGGGTGCATTGCACTGAGTCGAGTGCTCGCTCGGGACTTTGCTCTCGGGGCCAAGGCAAGAGGGCGTGCTTGCCCGCAGAACTGAGAACACGCTGTTGGGCAGAGCTGCGACTGACCGCCGGAGTTCAGCTCTCGCCGGACGGCAGAAGGCGAAGAACGAAGCCGCTTGCGAGCGGCGCAGTGCAGCGAAGAGCTCTCCGAATTCGCCGCTAGCTCCACGGTCCTTCTCAGCTGCGAGTAGCAGCGCTCGCAGTACACAGAGCTTCGCACGGACCGAAGACCCGGAGGGAAGTATCGCACACGAAAATGCGCCAGGACAGAGACGTGTTCTACGTTGTCCCTTCTCGTCATGCAGTTTGTGCCTCTGCTGCTTCTGCTGTTAGGAATCGCTCCTTGAAAGACGAGCGAGAGCGTCCTTCCGGGTGCATTGCACTGAGTCGAGTGCTCGCTCGGGACTTTGCTCTCGGGGCCAAGGCAAGAGGGCGTGCTTGCCCGCAGAACTGAGAACACGCTGTTGGGCAGAGCTGCGACTGACCGCCGGAGTTCAGCTCTCGCCGGACGGCAGAAGGCGAAGAACGAAGCCGCTTGCGAGCGGCGCAGTGCAGCGAAGAGCTCTCCGAATTCGCCGCTAGCTCCACGGTCCTTCTCAGCTGCGAGTAGCAGCGCTCGCAGTACACAGAGCTTCGCAAGGCCCGAAGACCCGGAGGGAAGTATCGCACACGAAAATGCGCCAGGACAGAGACGTGTTCTACGTTGTCCCTTCTCGTCATGCAGTTTGTGCCTCTGCTGCTTCTGCTGTTAGGAATCGCTCCTTGAGAGACGAGCGAGAGCGTCCTTCCGGGTGCATTGCACTGAGTCGAGTGCTCGCTCGGGACTTTGCTCTCGGGGCCAAGGCAAGAGGGCGTGCTTGCCCGCAGAACTGAGAACACGCTGTTGGGCAGAGCTGCGACTGACCGCCGGAGTTCAGCTCTCGCCGGACGGCAGAAGGCGAAGAACGAAGCCGCTTGCGAGCGGCGCAGTGCAGCGAAGAGCTCTCCGAATTCGCCGCTAGCTCCACGGTCCTTCTCAGCTGCGAGTAGCAGCGCTCGCAGTACACAGAGCTTCGCAAGGCCCGAAGACCCGGAGGGAAGTATCGCACACGAAAATGCGCCAGGACAGAGACGTGTTCTACGTTGTCCCTTCTCGTCATGCAGTTTGTGCCTCTGCTGCTTCTGCTGTTAGGAATCGCTCCTTGAAAGACGAGCGAGAGCGTCCTTCCGGGTGCATTGCACTGAGTCGAGTGCTCGCTCGGGACTTTGCTCTCGGGGCCAAGGCAAGAGGGCGTGCTTGCCCGCAGAACTGAGAACACGCTGTTGGGCAGAGCTGCGACTGACCGCCGGAGTTCAGCTCTCGCCGGACGGCAGAAGGCGAAGAACGAAGCCGCTTGCGAGCGGCGCAGTGCAGCGAAGAGCTCTCCGAATTCGCCGCTAGCTCCACGGTCCTTCTCAGCTGCGAGTAGCAGCGCTCGCAGTACACAGAGCTTCGCAAGGCCCGAAGACCCGGAGGGAAGTATCGCACACGAAAATGCGCCAGGACAGAGACGTGTTCTACGTTGTCCCTTCTCGTCATGCAGTTTGTGCCTCTGCTCCTTCTGCTGTTAGGAATCGCTCCTTGAAAGACGAGCGAGAGCGTCCTTCCGGGTGCATTGCACTGAGTCGAGTGCTCGCTCGGGACTTTGCTCTCGGGGCCAAGGCAAGAGGGCGTGCTTGCCCGCAGAACTGAGAACACGCTGTTGGGCAGAGCTGCAACTGACCGCTGGAGTTCAGCTCTCGCCGGACGGCAGAAGGCGAAGAACGAAGCCGCTTGCGAGCGGCGCAGTGCAGCGAAGAGCTCTCCGAATTCGCCGCTAGCTCCACGGTCCTTCTCAGCTGCGAGTAGCAGCGCTCGCAGTACACAGAGCTTCGCAAGGCCCGAAGACCCGGAGGGAAGTATCGCACACGAAAATGCGCCAGGACAGAGACGTGTTCTACGTTGTCCCTTCTCGTCATGCAGTTTGTGCCTCTGCTGCTTCTGCTGTTAGGAATCGCTCCTTGAAAGACGAGCGAGAGCGTCCTTCCGGGTGCATTGCACTGAGTCGAGTGCTCGCTCGGGACTTTGCTCTCGGGGCCAAGGCAAGAGGGCGTGCTTGCCCGCAGAACTGAGAACACGCTGTTGGGCAGAGCTGCGACTGACCGCTGGAGTTCAGCTCTCGCCGGACGGCAGAAGGCGAAGAACGAAGCCGCTTGCGAGCGGCGCAGTGCAGCGAAGAGCTCTCCGAATTCGCCGCTAGCTCCACGGTCCTTCTCAGCTGCGAGTAGCAGCGCTCGCAGTACACGGAGCTTCGCAAGGCCCGAAGACCCGGAGGGAAGTATCGCACACGAAAATGCGCCAGGACAGAGACGTGTTCTACGTTGTCCCTTCTCGTCATGCAGTTTGTGCCTCTGCTGCTTCTGCTGTAGGTAATCGCTCCTTGAAAGACGAGCGAGAGCGTCCTTCCGGGTGCATTGCACTGAGTCGAGTGCTCGCTCGGGACTTTGCTCTCGGGGCCAAGGCAAGAGGGCGTGCTTGCCCGCAGAACTGAGAACACGCTGTTGGGCAGAGCTGCAACTGACCGCCGGAGTTCAGCTCTCGCCGGACGGCAGAAGGCGAAGAACGAAGCCGCTTGCGAACGGCGCAGTGCAGCGAAGAGCTCTCCGAATTCGCCGCTAGCTCCACGGTCCTTCTCAGCTGCGAGTAGCAGCGCTCGCAGTACACAGAGCTTCGCAAGGCCCGAAGACCCGGAGGGAAGTATCGCACACGAAAATGCGCCAGGACAGAGACGTGTTCTACGTTGTCCCTTCTCGTCATGCAGTTTGTGCCTCTGCTGCTTCTGCTTTTAGGAATCGCTCCTTGAAAGACGAGCGAGAGCGTCCTTCCGGGTGCATTGCACTGAGTCGAGTGCTCGCTCGGGACTTTGCTCTCGGGGCCAAGGCAAGAGGGCGTGCTTGCCCGCAGAACTGAGAACACGCTGTTGGGCAGAGCTGCAACTGACCGCTGGAGTTCAGCTCTCGCCGGACGGCAGAAGGCGAAGAACGAAGCCGCTTGCGAGCGGCGCAGTGCAGCGAAGAGCTCTCCGAATTCGCCGCTAGCTCCACGGTCCTTCTCAGCTGCGAGTAGCAGCGCTCGCAGTACACGGAGCTTCGCAAGGCCCGAAGACCCGGAGGGAAGTATCGCACACGAAAATGCGCCAGGACAGAGACGTGTTCTACGTTGTCCCTTCTCGTCATGCAGTTTGTGCCTCTGCTGCTTCTGCTGTAGGTAATCGCTCCTTGAAAGACGAGCGAGAGCGTCCTTCCGGGTGCATTGCACTGAGTCGAGTGCTCGCTCGGGACTTTGCTCTCGGGGCCAAGGCAAGAGGGCGTGCTTGCCCGCAGAACTGAGAACACGCTGTTGGGCAGAGCTGCAACTGACCGCCGGAGTTCAGCTCTCGCCGGACGGCAGAAGGCGAAGAACGAAGCCGCTTGCGAACGGCGCAGTGCAGCGAAGAGCTCTCCGAATTCGCCGCTAGCTCCACGGTCCTTCTCAGCTGCGAGTAGCAGCGCTCGCAGTACACGGAGCTTCGCAAGGCCCGAAGACCCGGAGGGAAGTATCGCACACGAAAATGCGCCAGGACAGAGACGTGTTCTACGTTGTCCCTTCTCGTCATGCAGTTTGTGCCTCTGCTGCTTCTGCTGTTAGGAATCGCTCCTTGAAAGACGAGCGAGAGCGTCCTTCTGGGTGCATTGCACTGAGTCGAGTGCTCGCTCGGGACTTTGCACTCGCGGCCAAGGCAAGAGGGCGTGCTTGCCCGCAGAACTGAGAACACGCTGTTGGGCAGAGCTGCAACTGACCGCTGGAGTTCAGCTCTCGCCGGACGGCAGAAGGCGAAGAACGAAGCCGCTTGCGAGCGGCGCAGTGCAGCGAAGAGCTCTCCGAATCCGCCGCTTGCTCCACGGTCCTTCTCAGCTGCGAGTAGCAGCGCTCGCAGTACACAGAGCTTCGCAAGGCCCGAAGACCCGGAGGGAAGTATCGCACACGAAAATGCGCCAGGACAGAGACGTGTTCTACGTTGTCCCTTCTCGTCATGCAGTTTGTGCCTCTGCTGCTTCTGCTGTTAGGAATCGCTCCTTGAAAGACGAGCGAGAGCGTCCTTCCGGGTGCATTGCACTGAGTCGAGTGCTCGCTCGGGACTTTGCTCTCGGGGCCAAGGCAAGAGGGCGTGCTTGCCCGCAGAACTGAGAACACGCTGTTGGGCAGAGCTGCAACTGACCGCTGGAGTTCAGCTCTCGCCGGACGGCAGAAGGCGAAGAACGAAGCCGCTTGCGAGCGGCGCAGTGCAGCGAAGAGCTCTCCGAATTCGCCGCTAGCTCCACGGTCCTTCTCAGCTGCGAGTAGCAGCGCTCGCAGTACACGGAGCTTCGCAAGGCCCGAAGACCCGGAGGGAAGTATCGCACACGAAAATGCGCCAGGACAGAGACGTGTTCTACGTTGTCCCTTCTCGTCATGCAGTTTGTGCCTCTGCTGCTTCTGCTGTTAGGAATCGCTCCTTGAAAGACGAGCGAGAGCGTCCTTCCGGGTGCATTGCACTGAGTCGAGTGCTCGCTCGGGACTTAGCTCTCGGGGCCAATGCAAGAGGGCGTGCTTGCCCGCAGAACTGAGAACACGCTGTTGGGCAGAGCTGCGACTGACCGCCGGAGTTCAGCTCTCGCCGGACGGCAGAAGGCGTAGAACGAAGCCGCTTGCGAGCGGCGCAGTGCAGCGAAGAGCTCTCCGAATTCGCCGCTAGCTCCACGGTCCTTCTCAGCTGCGAGTAGCAGCGCTCGCAGTACACAGAGCTTCGCAAGGCCCGAAGACCCGGAGGGAAGTATTGCACACGAAAATGCGCCAGACAGAGACGTGTTCTACGTTGTCCCTTCTCGTCATGCAGTTTGTGCCTCTGCTGCTTCTGCTGTTAGGAATCGCTCCTTGAAAGACGAGCGAGAGCGTCCTTCCGGGTGCATTGCACTGAGTCGAGTGCTCGCTCGGGACTTAGCTCTCGGGGCCAAGGCAAGAGGGCGTGCTTGCCCGCAGAACTGAGAACACGCCTGTTGGGCAGAGCTGCGACTGACCGCCGGAGTTCAGCTCTCGCCGGACGGCAGAAGGCGAAGAACGAAGCCGCTTGCGAGCGGCGCAGTGCAGCGAAGAGCTCTCCGAATTCGCCGCTAGCTCCACGGTCCTTCTCAGCTGCGAGTAGCAGA